>NC_084577.2:4135086-4240086 GCF_033978685.3 Nerophis lumbriciformis
ATATATAAGAAATACTTGAATTTCAATGAATTCTAGCAAGTATTTATTTTAGTTTAATATATATATATATATATATATATATATATATATATATATATATATATATAAATATATATATATATATATATATATATATATATATATATATATATATATATATATATATATATATATATATATATATATATAAGAAATACTTGAATTTCAGTGAATTTTAGCTATAAATATACTCCTCTCAACTTAACCCCGGCCCCCGGCCCTGCCCACCCCGACGCGCCCACCTCAACCCCCCAAATCTCCCGAATTTGGAGGTCTCAAGGTTGGCAAGTATGACGTGACGTCATGTCCGGCTCAAACACTTGGCCGGGAAACAATCAGTCAAAAACTCAAAGTGGACTCAGTCGGACTTCCTGTAGGTAATATTACAATTTTACATACCAACAAAGCAAGAAAAAAGGCACTAAAAAGTACATTGCGGCTACACTTTTCAAAATACACTTAGCTCGATGCTAACTTATATTGGATTTGCCATCAATAAGAATTTTACATAATAATTTCAACACCTCCAAATTTGGTAATAGGAACTACAACTAACATATACCTTACAATTAAACCTTGTGGTTAGAGTGTCCGCCCTGAGATCGGTAGGTCGTGAGTTCAAACCCCAGCCGAGTCATACCAAAGACTATAAAAATGGGACCCATTAACTCCTTGTTTGGCACTCAGCATCAAGAGTTGGAATTGGGGGTTAAATCACCAAAATTATTCCCGAGCGCAGCTACTGCTGCTGCTCACTGCTCCCCTCACCTCCCAGGGGGGTGGAACAAGGGGATGGGTCAAATGCAGAGGGTAATTTCACCACACCTAGTGTGTGTGTGACTATCAGTGGTACTTTAACTTTAACTTACAGCTTAAACACATTGTAGTACTCTACGAAAGAAAAGACTGACACATTGAATTTAATAGCAAAGACTACTCGCATGCTTCGGGAACACACTATGGTCAATGCATTACTGCCATCTAACATCTTAGAATTGTAACTGCATGTAAAGTCTGCTATATCATACAGTACAGTACTTACAATTAGGGCTGCAACGATTAGTCGACATAACATTGATTATTAATATTATTATACAATGATTTGTTTATCAACTAGTCACTTAATACATGTTTAATTGATAGACCACCAGAATTGTTAATGTTTACACTTGTATTTGTTTTGGTAGATAATTTTGCTAAATAACTATCATTACTGGATAAAAATACTTTTCACACAAAATAACATCGTGCACTGTAAGTGTGTTGATTTATTTTTCACAGTGGTTATATGCGTTTTGCAATAAAGTAAACCATTCGTTGTTCATTAGTTTATTATATTTACAATTGAATTTACCTTAAACTCAAACCCAAACGTGTACAGCAGATCATTAACAATAGGCTAGTCGACTAATAAAATATAATGTTAATGCAGTCTTTGCCTTTAAACCTTAACATGCAAATGAACACACAAGGGTATAAGAAAACAACATAATAAAGGGAAATTGCACTTTTTTTTGGAATTTTGCCTATCATTCACAATCATTATGAAAGACATGACGATGAATCTATTTTTTTAAATGCATTCTACCTCGTAAATAAATGTCCGCTTACAACAAAGTCAATGGGAGGTCCTCTATTCCGCTCATAAATCCCAATACAAAAACATCCAGCCCCAGTCGGCAGTGTTTTAGCTACTTCTAAATCACTAATCCTCGCCTCCATGGCGACAAATAAAGTAAGTTTCTTACAAGTATCATCCCTGCAGGACGAGGAATAGCTAAACATGCTTCACTACACCGTAGCTCATCAGCGTCAAAATGTAAACAAACGCCATCGGTGGATCCACACCTGACATCCACTGTAATGATACCAAGTACAGTCGCGTGTCTAGTCGATACTATGTCGATATTTTTTGGCATCTGTTGCGTTTGGACCAGTTGTTCCTCCCAGGGAATTCAAGTTTCTGGTTGCTCTAAAACTCTTTACGACACTTAAAGCTGAGTAGAAGAACCACCAGAGACAGAATAGGTATTTTGTAATATATTTGCAAAGCTTTGCAAACATAATGAGACCAGTCCAGCATAGAACATTCAATCGCGCAGCTATGATGGTCTGATCTAAAATATGGAAACCTTCTATTCTATAAAGTCTCTCTCCCTCCCACCCTCGCTGTCTTGTCTTTCCAGCCCAAACACATGCCCATTGTCCTCCGCAGCTGGACACAAGAAGAGATAAGGAGAAGGATTATCTCTCCTCCTTACATTACCATATTCAAGGTTAGCACACGGTATTTGCAGACAACCAAAAGACCACAATTTGAAGAAAAACACTAGCTGTTTTGTAATATGATTATGAAAATAAAGAAGTAACACTTAAATACGAATATATGAAAATATCTGCCTCCGACACATCACAACATCTTTTTTTGTTTTTTTCTATTTATATTGTGTTTATAAACTCAGGAAATATGTCCCTGGACACATGAGGACTTTGAATATGACCAATGTATGATCCTGTAACTATTTGGTATTCGATTGACAGAGGTGTGGACTCGAGTCACATGACTTGGACTCGAGTCAGACTCGAGTCATGAATTTGATGACTTTAGACTCGACTTGACAAAATGTAAAGAGACTTGCAACTCGACTTAGACTTTAACATCAATGACTTGTGACTTCACTTGGACTTGAGCCTTTTGACTTGACATGACTTGACATGACTTGCCACTTTCCCCAAAATCCAAAGCTTAAAAAGTTATTTGGGAGCGCTCCGTATTTTTCATTTTCTTCGTCTGTCTATCAGCGTGTTATACCTGTCAGCTGGTGTGCTGTCAGTACAACAGCCAATCAAATTAGAACTACGTTGTTTTCATCACACAGCATTCATCCAATCAAATTGCAGGACAACCAATGAACAAGAGTTGGTCCAACAACGTGCCAGTGATAAACATTTATGTTAAAGTTGGTTTTGTTCGGGTATAAAAACTACGACTTGGTCAACAAAAAATGAATTGCCGTATGCAAATCACGCAATTCGAATATTACAGACGGAGACGCAACAACTTCCAACTTCGTTCGACATTTGAAGTTGCACAAAGAAGGGTAAGTTTTGAATGTAAGATAACGTTTATTGGCTAAGTAACGTGACTTTTATTTGCTGTGTAGTTAAATCAGTGAGGCTGCAAACTCACTGCTAACGTTATAACCATAGACATCTTATAAGTAGACGCAGCATAGAGCACTACTGCCTACTGGCGCAGACGAGGCGCGGGGCCGCCATCTTGGAGTGGTGATCCGCTCCACTCAGTGCAATTCATTTGGCAGGAGCAATGAACTGTCAGCGCATTTAATTCATTTTACCTCACTGAATACCACTGATTTTCACGCGCTTTTTTGTCATACGTGTGTAACAGACACATGTTTTGGCGTGTTTTATTATTCATAGTTTGCTTAACAGTAATATAATATTCTTATACGCTATAAGTGACCAGACGTCCGAGATCAAAACTGGGAATATAATCCCAGAGAAGGGGAAAAAAAACGGTAAGCTATTTTTAAGTTGAAGAAACAATATGATTAGGTTATATATACATATGCGTGTATCCTACATAAACAATGTATGAATACATTAGATATCTATATATCTTAGGGACCTATAGACTGTATCTCTGTTGCTTCAGCAGCAGAGAGTTTATTCTGTTTTGACACTTTGTATTGATATTTTCTATTACATTCTTCCCTTAAATGATAATGTTTGCAGTGATTGTTTTATATGTATTATTTTATGTAAGTCGCTTTGGATAAAAGCTTCTGCCAAATACTTAAACATATATAAACACCTGAAAGTCTTCATATCAGCTAAAACCACCAATCTGTTTCACTGGATTCAGAATAAAACCAAATGTTGTTTAACCCAACAATGTTAGTATTTGAATATTGTTACTTGAAGACTTATTCCTGGTTACAATTATACTGTTAAGAAAGTATTGTCTTATACTTTGCCTAAAATGAGAATGCATCATAATCAGTAGTGGCTGGTGAATTTTGTTTTAGGTGGGGCTGAAAGTTTGTAAACCAAACCCCTGTAGGGGCGTCATCCTACCCCAGAAGATTTCTTTGTGATTTTCACATACAAATATTGAAGATCTTTGATCCTTCTCAACTCTGTGGTAATATTATTTTCATAAAATACAACCAATAGTACGTTAATGTTAAATCTTACTTGTGAAAAGTAATCCCCCGATTCCTATTTTCAACAGTCCGCTCATTTGAGCAGGAAAACGCTGAACACCATCTTTGTTTTCTACCTTTCAACTGTCAGTTTAGGCTGCTCGCCGGCTCCTCATCAGCACTTCAAGATGGCGGGCAAATTGCTCACGTCACAGCAACCAATGCTGCGTCTACTTATAAGATGTCTATGGTTATAACGTCATTGCAAACACGGCAATCTGTTGCGTCCACTGCAGTTTGCTACCTTATTCATACTTTTTGTCAAGTGATTTTTTTTTAAGCAGGGTTTCATGAGGTACCTATACATAACGTTACGTTAGTCAATGTATCACACACAGTAACGTAACGTTAGTCAATGTATCACACACAGTAACATTACGTTAGTCAATGTATCACACACAGTAACGTAACGTTAGACGGCAGTCAGCAGCACCGCGTATTTTAGCCACCTACAAAAAGACAAACATAGTCAAATAAAGGTCAGTTAAAATGTATACTATATTAAGAATATGTGTACATATTGCATAGGGTCCTGACATCTAAAAAGTACAACTCTGTTCATTGTTATGTTCATATATTTGTTATGTTTTTCATGTGTACGCACACATAAACACACATACAGTATGAGATGAGATCAATGAGATAAGGTAAGAACAGGATAGAAACTGCTGTGGAACTAGTTACAATGCAATATGCCATGGAAATACAATGTTAACACTTTTGTGCAAATAAGTGCAGTTGCACTTGTTTTTTTCAAATGTGTTTATTCTGTAAAGGAATGAGTTACATGTTTAAAATGACTGGTTAATAGTGCTATTTTGAAGTGCAATGTCAGCACTATCTTTTTCCCTGCAATTTCAAATGCACTTGTTTTAATAAATAAATACAGCGTTTTAAAAGCATACACAATCTGTGTAAATATATTAGTCTGTGGTTAAATGACTTGAAAGGACTCGAAACTCAAAATGCAGGACTTGGGACTTGACTTGAGACTTTCCAGTCTTGACTTTGGACTTGACTCGGACTTGCCCTGTCTTGACTCGGGACTTGACTCGAGACTTGAGGGTAAAGACTTGAGACTTACTTGTGACTTGCAAAGCAATGACTTGGTCCCACCTCTGTCGATTGATATCCAAATGTGTGGTATCATCCAAAACTAATGTAAAGTATCAAACAACAGAAGAATAAGTGATTATTACATTTTAACAGAAGTATAAATAGAACATGTTAAAAGAGAAAGCAAGCAAATATTAACATTAACTGAACAAGTAGATTAATAATTAATTTTTTACCACTTGTCCTTAATAATGTTGACAAAATAATAGAATGTAAAATGACACAATATGTTACTGCATATGTCAGCAGACAACTTAGGAGCCTTTGTTTGCTTACTTACTAATAAAAGACAAGTTGTCTAGTATGTTAACTATTTTATTTAAGGATAAACTTGCACTAAGAAACATATGTTTAATGTACCGTAATACTTTTTGTTAAAATAAAGCCAATAATGCAATTTTTTGTGGTCCCCTTTATTTAGAAAAGTACCGAAAAGTATCGAAATAATTTTGGTACCGTTACCGGTACCAAAATATTGGTATCGGGACAACACTAATACACAGGAATGCCTCATTTTCATACTTTTTAGCCAAACTCTCCCATGCTGGAGAAGCCTCCAGTCTACATGACAGTGCATACTTCTGATTCTTTTACGTCTCCTCCTCTTACTCCGATTCCACCTCCCACGTTAGCAATCCTTCCTCTCGTGGCAGGTTCAGGGTAAGGGCAGATGAGACATGAGAGGATAGGGAGATGGAGAAAGAAGGTGTAGCAGCAGGGGCAGCTGTCTGCAAACGAGCAGCCTGGATTCCCTTATGCAGACCACCAACGTTACTGTACCGATGCCTGCAAGGGAGTTAAAACTATTGTTGGGTATACGGATAAAACCTGCATCAAGAGTTCAATGGAAGAAATCAGCAGAAGGAAAGCATCGAAACTAACAGTGAACAGACAAACAGAGAGCAGAGACGCAAGTTTTTCGCTTCTGGTGAAAGTTGGAGGTTGAAGTAATAACATTTGGACGTCTCGAGATGACTTTGATTTGACTTACACAGCATGTCTGAATGGCCTCCAAAAGTGAACTTGTGATTTAAGACAGGGGTTTTTCAAAGTGTGAGCGGGTGCCAGAAGACTTCGGGGGGGAGGAGCGGCAGCTTGAGAAAAACGCAGAAAACTGCTTTTTTAAACCGTGTGCTATAACGAGAACCTATGATGATTTTAATCTACGTTTAAAACACTTCCTCGTGGTCTAGATCAGAGGTCTCCAATTTTTTTTTCTTTCTGAGAACTACTTTGGCAAAATGAAAATGGCTGAGAGGTACTCATTTTAGTAACGTTTATTTTCATAGCTTATTTCAACCAAGAGGGAGTGCATTGACACACTGTTGGTATCCACAACTCCCATTTGTTTTTATATTAAAAGTCATGTATTCTCCTTTTCATTTCATCCATCCATCCATCCATCCATCTTCTTCCGCTTATCCGAGGTCGGGTCGCGGGGGCAGCAGCCTAAGCAGGGAAGCCCAGACTTCCCTCTCCCCAGCCACTTCGTCCAGCTCCTCCCGGTGGATCCCGAGGCGTTCCCAGGCCAGCCGGGAGACATAGTCTTCCCAACGTGTCCTGGGTCTTCCCCGTGGCCTCCTACCGGTCGGACGTGCCCGAAACACCTCCCGAGGGAGGCGTTCAGGTGGCATCCTGACCAGATGCCCGAACCACCTCATCTGGCTCCTCTCGATATGGAGGAGCAGCGGCTTTACTTTGAGCTCCCCCCGGATGGCAGAGCTTCTCACCCTATCTCTAAGGGAGAGCCCCGCCACCCGGCGGAGGAAACTCATTTCGGCCGCTTGTACCCGTGATCTTGTCCTTTCGGTCATGACCCAAAGCTCATGACCATAGGTGAGGATGGGAACGTAGATCGACCGGTAAATCAAGAGCTTTGCCTTCTGGCTCAGCTCCTTCTTCACCACAACGGATCGATACAGCGTCCGCATTACTGAAGATGCCGCACCGATCCGCCTGTCGATCTCACGATCCACTCTTCCCTCACTCGTGAACAAGACTCCGAGGTACTTGAACTCCTCCACTTGGGGCAAGATCTCCTCCCCAACCCGGAGATGGCACTCCACCCTTTTCCGGGCGAGAACCATGGACTCGGATTTGGAGGTGCTGATTCTCATCCCAGTCGCTTCACACTCGGCTGCGAACCGATCCAGTGAGAGCTGAAGATCTTGGCCAGATGAAGCCATCAGGACCACATCATCTGCAAAAAGCAGAGACCTAATCCTGCAGCCACCAAACCAGATACCCTCAACGCCCTGACTGCGCCTAGAAATTCTGTCCATAAAGGTTATGAACAGAATCGGTGACAAAGGGCAGCCCTGGCGGAGTCCAACCCTCACTGGAAACGTGTCCGACTTACTGCCGGCAATGCGGACCAAGCTCTGACACCGATTATACAGGGAGCGAACCGCCACAATAAGACAGTCCGTTACCCCATACTCTCTGAGCACTCCCCACAGGACTTCCCGGGGTACACGGTCGAATGCCTTCTCCAAGTCCACAAAGCACATGTAGACTGGTTGGGCAAACTCCCATGCACCCTCAAGGACCCTGCCGAGAGTATAGTATAGTTTTCATTTCTTTCTAGTTTATTTTTTTTAAATCACCATCAGCTCTACTTATAAAAAAGAAAGTATTTGGTGATTCATACGGCTGGCAACATTCAAATTGTACTTTATTTAGGAATTGCAGATTGCTTTGTGCTATTTTGTTGTTATTTATCATTATATTTGTCATGATCTGTGGTCTGGATTATGTTTTTGTTATTTTCTGTTTGTTTTGGACTCCTGTAGTTCCTGTTTGTGCACCTCACCATGGTTACTTATGATTTTCACCTGCCTCTTGCGTTCGGGACAAACCTGTTTGTAATCAAGAGACACCATTTAAGCCTGGCTTTGTTGATCACTCGTCCTGGCTTCGTTGTTTGCGTCACGCCTATGCCAAGTACGTTTTGTTTCTTTCATGCCATAGCCTATGCTAAGTATTAGCCTCTCGTGCAAGCGGCACGTTTGCCTTTTTGTTGTTTGCCTGTATTTTGGTAGTTGGGTGATTTATGTTAAATAAATCAAATCCTACCTTCACGCCTTCGTCCGGAGCCGTCAGTTTTGCATTCCGGGAGAACGAACCGCTGTAAGCCGACCCCCGCCGTGACAATATTGAGGCAAAATGTCTGAATTGAGCAGTTATACAAATAGACTTAGACTTAGTCTTAGACTTAGACTTCCTTTTTATTGTCATTCAAATTTGAACTTTACAGCACAGATTAGAACGCAACTTCGTTACATAAGCTCATGGTAGTGCATAATAAAAAAAGCAAAAAGGTGCATATATAAATAATAAATATATATAAATAATATATATATATAAAAAATAAATAAATATATATATAAAATAAATAAATATATATAAATAAATAAATACATTACTGTACAGATAAATATATTGCACTTTTTCTCATGCGTCCACGTTTATGGATGTATGTTATATTGTCTTTTTTATTCCAGCGAGTTAATCCATTTTGGGGGGAGTTGAGGGGATAATTTAATTATGATGCGTTCAAGAGTCTTACGGCCTGAGGGAAGAAGCTGTTACAGAGCCTGGAGGTTCTGCTTCGGAGGCTGCGGAACCTCTTTCTAGAGTCCAGCAGTGAAAACAGTCCTTGGTGGGGGTGGAAGGAGTCTTTGCAGGTTTTCTGAGCCCTGGTCAGGCGGCGGCTTTTTGCGATCTCTTGGATAGGAGGAAGAGGAGTCCTGATGATCTTTTCCGCCATCCTCACTACTCTCTGGAAAGACTTCCAGTCTGAGGCATTGCAGGCTCCAGTCCAGACAGAGATGATGTTGGTCAGCAGGCTCTCTATAGTGCCTCTGTAGAATGTGGTGAGAATGGGGGGAGGGAGCTGTGCTCTTTTCATCCAACGCAAAAAGTGCATGCGCTGCTGAGCTCTTTTTACAAGAGCTGCGGTGTGTAGGGACCAGGTTATATTGTCAGTTATATAAATACTGAGAGTTTAAACAGTTTTTCTTTGACTTTTGGGAGAGCTATTCAAAATAACCAGTAGCCAGTAGCTCACACGCTACTGGTTGAAGACCCTGGGTCTGGATCAGAGATTCTCAAACTGTGGCATCACCAGTGGTATGCTATCTAGTAGTACGCCAAATAATCACTTGATTGAAGTACAGTTTTATTTTCCTATATTCAAACTGTGTGTGATGTTACATCGACCAAAAATATCAAATATACTTGTTAATTATAACCTGCCTTGTTTTTAATGAATACTTAGGTGTGCAGCGTTGCTCATTGTGGTGGTACTTGGAGAGCTAAGTGTTTTCTGAGGTTCTACTTGGTGAAATACCTTCAAAACCACAGGTCCAAACAATATGTATTGGATCTACGTTGGTGTAAATTTTGCGTATATTTTCCTCCACAGTCACTTTTATGAGCAATGTTCTGCGTATAAGCAGTTTATTCGTGGTGGCTTTCATTTAAGATTGCAAATGAAACCCACTCCAAAAGCATCTGAATGTATCTTTTGAGAATGTACACTGTTTAGATAGACATCACCACTATTTTTTCATCCAGTCACAGTCCAAAATAAACGTTATAAACATTACATAGACAACATTAGGTACACCTGCACACTCTCAGATGCATTAAAGGGGAACATTATCACAATTTCAGAATTGTTAAAACCATTAAAAATCAGTTCCCAGTGGCTTATTATATTTTTCGAAGTTTTTTTCAAAATTTTACCCATCACACAATATCCCTAAAAAAAGCTTCAAAGTGCCTGATTTTAACCATCGTTATATACACCCGTCCATTTTCCTGTGACGTCACATAGTGAAGCCAACACAAACAAACATGGCGGAAAGAACAGCAAGCTATAGCGACGTTAGCTCGGACTCAGACTCGGATTTCAGCGGCTTAAGCGATTCAACAGATTACGCATGTATTGAAACGGATGGTTGTAGTGTGGAGGCAGGTAGCGAAAACGAAATTGAAGAAGAAACTGAAGCTATTGAGCCATATCGGTTTGAACCGTATGCAAGCGAAACCGACGAAAACGACACGACAGCCTGCGACACGGGAGAAAGGGAGGACGAATTTGGCGATCGCCTTCTAACCAACGATTGGTATGTGTTTGTTTGGCATTAAAGGAAACTAACAACTATGAACTAGGTTTACAGCATATGAAATACATTTGGCAACAACATGCACTTTGAGAGTGCAGACAGCCCAATTTTTGTCAATTAATATATTAATATATTCAGCAGGCCAGGGAAGCTAGGGTCGATATTCTTCTCTTGATCATCTTCGGGACGGTGTGAGCCAAGACATCCAGGGGGGTTTAGCTCGCTCGTCTGCGGGAACAAACTGCCGCCATTGCTTGCCGTGCTACAGAGGCCCTTTGTCCCTGAATTGCTCACACACTCTGGCAGATTCAATGGGGGTCTGGCGGCAGATTTCTTTGACTTTATCGTTAGAAATGCATCTGCTTTGATGTCGCAGGATATCCACACATTCTTGCCATCTCTGTCGTAGCATAGCTTTCGTCGGTAAAGTGTGCGGAACAAACGTCCAATTTCTTGCCACTTTCGCATCTTTGGGCCACTGGTGCAACTTGAATCCGTCCCTGTTCGTGTTGTTACACCCTCCGACAACACACCGACGAGGCATGATGTCTCCAAGGTACGGAAAACAGTCGAAAAAACGGAAAATAACAAAGCTGATTTGACTCGGTGTTAGAGAAAATGGCGGATTGCTTCACGATGCGACGTCACGTTGTGACGTCATCGCTCCTAGAGCGAATATTAGAAAGGCGTTTAATTTGCCAAAATTCAACCATTTAGAGTTCGGAAATTGGTTAAAAAAAAATATGGTCTTTTTTCTGCAACATCAAGGTATATATTGACGCTTACTTAGGTCTGGTGATAATGTTCCCCTTTAAAACATCAGCTTTTAGTTGCAATTATATTACTGCATGTCACACGTCAGTGTTTTTTTGCATATGCCAAAATAAAATTTGATAAAAAATAATGCTTTATCCTACCTTCTCGTGTTTCCTCAAACCAAGTTATAATGTCACTCTCTTTTACGACAGAGGTTAGCGGCTAATCCAATTTTGTACTATCAATCGATCAATCAGTGTTTATTTATATAGTCCTAAATCACAAGTGTCTCAAAGGGTTGCACAAGCCACAACGACATCCTCGTTTCAGAGCCCACATAAGGGCAAGGAAAAACTCACAACCCAGTGGGACGTCGATGTGAATGACTATGAGAAACCTTGGAGAGGACCGCAGATGTGGGTGACCCCCACATCTGGATGCAATGGACGTCGAGTGGATCTCACAGTATTCCATTTCAACAAAACAGTCCGGTGTAAAATGTTGACTAATAAACACGCGATTACTTATTTAAAATACATCAGAGCAGTTGGGAGGATATTAGACGAGAAGGAATAACACATCACACATAACATTCTCACAGCCTGAAACAGACGAAGCTCCTCCCCCTCTGGACGATAGCCTATATTTAATGTCCAAATAAGTACGTCCACCTCACTGTGATGTCACACTGTATCTACTGTTAAAAAAAAAAAAACATAAAACAGTGTTTCATTCAAAACCGCGTGCAAGCTGATGCCCAAACGCATGAATTTTAAAATGAGTATCCAACTTTGTAACAATATTTATGAGTCAGAAATGACAAATACAAAAACAAAATGTTTTTGAAATGATGATTTTTCATTTTTGTAGGGCAAAAAATGCCACAAGAAATGCTTCAGAAAATGATCATTTTCCAGGATGTCTGAGAGGAGGCTCATTGACTCACAATGAAAAACCTGATTTAGGAGATAAGACAAGCCTGTCTTTTTAATGTGTCTGCCAATGAGGTCGATTAATTTCGCAGGCCTGTTTCTGATTACAAGAAAGCTGAAAAAAAGTCTTACTGGAGGACAGAAAATCGAAGAATACTTAATTCAATTTTGAGTTTCTACTCGAGTTATGTTTTCAAAACAGTTCCAAGGAGAGAAAGGTCATATTTCCCCCCCGACTGTGTAATACTGAAAGAATTATATTCTTCTCCAAAAAGTTGAAAAGAAAATAAATATTCAAAAGATCATCGGCTGCACCGTAAATTAAAAGAAACACAGAAGCTGATTCTGCATATTTCAACCTCACAAAGTGTTGGACCCAAAGGGAGACTAATAGAATGCAGATATGGAAAAATATGCTTTTCAAAATTACAACATATTAAAATTATGGCTGTTGATTGAATATGTGCTGTGCCAAAGGTTACAGTAGTCATATTGCTGCATATGAAGTAGTAGTTTTCTCTTTCAGCATACATTTCTGATTACCGTATTTTCCGCACTATAAGGCGCACCTAAAAACCACAATTTTTCTCAAAAGCTGACAGTGCGCCTTATAACCCGGTGCGCTTTATTACGATTCATTTTCATAAAGTTTCGATCTCGCAACTTCGGTAAACAGCCGCCATCTTTTTTCCCGGTAGAACAGGAAGCGCTTCTTCTTCTACGCAAGCAACCGCCAAGGAAAGCACCCGCCCCCATAGAACAGGAAGCGCTTCTTCTTCTACTGTAAGCAACCACCCGCCCCCGGAAGAAGAAGAAAAAACGCGCGGATATCACCGTACGTTTCATTTCCTGTTTACATCTGTAAAGACCACAAAATGGCTCCTACTAAGCGACAAGGATCCGGTTCATAAAAAGACGCAATCTCTCCATCCGCACACGGATTACTACCGTATTTCACAGCAACTGATATTCCTGTGAACCGCACTGTGGAACGGGAGCACGTACGGTGAATATTCGCACCACAGGGAATGAGAAGTCATCCTTCACTGTGGTTCTAGTTTGCCATGCTAACTTCCACCCATGGTGATATTCAAAAGGAAGACCTTGCCAAAAGAGACCTTTCCAGCCGGCGTCATCATAAAAGCTAACTCGAAGGGATGGATGGATGAAGAAAAGATGAGCGAGTGGTTAAGGGAAGTTTACGCGAAGAGGCCGGGTGGCTTTTTTCACACAGCTCCGAAGGCGAACACACCTTCACTAAGACGGGCAGACAGCGCCGGACGACATACGCCAACATTTGCCAGTGGATCGTAAATGCCTGGGCAGATATTTCGGTCACAACTGTGGTCCGAGCTTTCCGGAAGGCAGGATTCACAGAACTGCTGCACAACAACAGCGACACTGAATCCGATGACTTCGACGAGACGGAGCCGGCCATTTTTGGATCCCACGCTTGCGCAACTTTTCAATTCGGACACCGAAGACGAAGAATTCGAAGGATTTACGAATGAAGAATAACTTCAGAAGGTGAGCGCTATGTTTATTTTGTGTGTTGTGACATTAACGTTCGAGCAACATTATGTTGCTATTGCTCTACACCATTTTGAATTTTACTATGTTTGTGATTGCACATTTGCGTACATTTTGGGACAGAGTTGTTAGAACGCTGGTTTTCAATATATTATTAAAGTTTGACTGAACTATCTGACTGTTTTTTTGACATTCCCTTTAGCGCAGCGTAGGCGCGGCTTATAATCCGGGGCGGCTTATTGGTGGACAAAGTTATGAAATATGTAATTCATTGAAGGTGCGGCTAATAATCCGGTGCGCCTTATAGTGCGGAAAATACGGTATGTACTGTAATTTCCGGGTTGTATATACTTTTTGGACACATATTGGTATAAGCAGCAGGTGTACACATTAAAACATTAAATATTTACACAGGCGCTTGTTTTCATTCACAAATTTAACAGAAGACAGTGCCTGTAACACAGCATACAGTAGCCCACCATTGAGCGCAGTCTTCGTCCTTCTCCTCCTCCTCCTCCTCTGGGCTGAAACTGCTCAAGTCGGCTTCTTCGGCGCATGGCGGTCTGGCTTCCAGGACCCCGTTAGTGGCGGTATATTTCCGCACCTTAGACAGAGGTTTTGTTTATCGATTTCCGGGTCCATTGTGTTTGGCTTTGGGGTTAAGTCATGTGCATTTTGTCGTTTCTTCTCCACAATGAGGGTGAGTCCGTAATGGCTATACTGAATGATTGTGTGAGTGTGTTTTTAATTAATATGAACAATTTTATTGGTCTGATGTGACGAGGCTAATTTTATTGGCTCATGAAGCTTGTGAAGCCAGAAAAATCCATAAATTAACCGTAACATTGCATAAAGTCCGGGGTTTCCCCATAACTGCCAAGATACCTCGGTGGTGGGGGCGTGGTTGTGAGTGTGGTCACCATGACGTCATCGGGTGTATGCATTTGTTGTTATGATGATATGATTTCTTATAAAAAGGCTAAAAAAAATGTGTGCATACATTTAAAACAAATATGTTATTATGAATTAGTATTAACATACAAACCCGTTTCCATATGAGTTGGGAAATTGTGTTAGATGTAAATACAAACGGAATACAATGATTTGCAAATCATTTTCAACCCATATTCAGTTGAATATGTTACAATGACAACATATTTGATGTTCAAAATAATAAACTTTTTTTTTTTTTGCAAATAATCATTAACTTTAGAATTTGATGCCAGCAACACGTGACAAAGAAGTTGGGAAAGGTGGCAATAAATACTGATAAAGTTGAGGAATGCTCATCAAACACTTATTTGGAACATCCCACAGATGAACAGGCAAATTGGGAACAGGTGGGTGCCATGATTGGGTATAAAAGTAGATTCCATGAAATGCTCAGTCATTCCCAAACAAGGATGGGTGAGGGTCACCACTTTGTCAACAAATGCGTGAGCAAATTGTTGAACAGTTTAAGAAAAACCTTTCTCAACCAGCTTTTGCAAGGAATTTAGGAATTTCACCATCCACGGTCCGTAATATCATCAAAAGGTTCAGAGAATCTGGAGAAATCACTGCACGTAAGCAGCTAAGCCCGTGACCTTCGATCCCTCAGGCTGTACTTCATCAACAAGCAACATCAGTGTGTAAAGGATATCACCACATGGGCTCAGGAACACTTCAGAAACCCACTGTCAGTAACTACAGTTGGTCGCTACATCTGTAAGTGCAAGTTAAAACTCTCCTATGCAAGGCGAAAACCGTTGATCAACAACACCCAGAAACGCTGTCGGCTTCGCTGGGCCTGAGCTCATCTAAGATGGACTGATACAAAGTGGAAAAGTGTTCTGTGGTCTGACGAGTCCACATTTCAAATTGTTTTTGGAAACTGTGGACATCGTGTCCTCCGGACCAAAGAGGAAAAGAACCATCCGGATTGTTACAGGCGCAAAGTGGAAAAGCCGGCATGTGTGATGGTATGGGGGTGTATTAGTGCCCAAGACATGGGTAACTTACACATCTGTGAAGGCGCCATTAATGCTGAAAGGTACATACAGGTTTTGGAGCAACATATGTTGCCATCCAAGCAACGTTACCATGGACGCCCCTGCTTTTTTCAGCCAGACAATGCCAAGCCACGTGTTACATCAACGTGGCTTCATAGTAAAAGAGTGCGGGTACTAGACTGGCCTGCCTGTAGTCCAGACCTGTCTCCCATTGAAAATGTGTGGCACATTATGAAGCCTAAAATACCACAACGGAGATCCCCTGAATGTTGAACAACTTAAGCTGTACATCAAGCAAGAATGGGAAAGAATTCCACCTGAGAAGCTTAAAAAATGTGTCTCCTCAGTTCCCAAACGTTTACTGAGTGTTGTTAAAAGGAAAGGCCATGTAACACAGTGGTGAACATGCCCTTTCCCGAACATGCCCTTTCCCAACTACTTTGTCACGTGTTGCAGCCATGAAATTCTAAGTTAATTATTATTTGCAAATAAAAAAATAAAGTTTATGAGTTTGAACATCAAATATCTTGTCTTTGTAGTGCATTCAATTGAGTATGGGTTGAAAAGGATTTGCAAATCATTGTATTCCGTTTATATTTACATCTAACACAATTTCCCAACTCATATGGAAACGGTGTTTGTGTATATATATATATATATATATATATATATATATATATATATACATATATATATTTTTTTTTTTTTTTTTTTTTTTAATCGTTTTGCCATATTTTCAGTTGTTGCTGCTTTTTGTACAATGTAGTATGTTGAGATTTTTTTCAAGTGTTTCCAGACTTTTAATTACTTTTTACTAACAAGAAATCTAGCATCTTCTTCTGTTATTATAAAATGTACTCATGTTTACAGACTAATTCTGACTCTGGATGTCGCTGACGAAAGACGATGACGTCACTACATGCTTGGCGCTGTTGCTCTCGTTGGACTTTCTCTTTATAAAAGCCACCACTGTCCTCTTAATATTTGCACATTTTGTATATGGCTGTCGGCGGGTATATCAATCAATCAAAGTTTACTTATATAGCACTAAATCACGAGTGTCTCGAAGGGCTGCACAAGCCACAACGACATTCTCGGCTCAAATCCCACATCAGCGGAAGACAAATCTCAACCCAATGGGATGACAATAAGAAACCTTGGAGGGGACTGCAGATGTGGGGACCCACCAAATCTGTGCTCTCCCTCTTCACAAAGAGAGGGGCGCAGAACAGAAAAGAAACAGCAGATCAACTGGTCTAAAAGGGGGGTCTATTTAAAGGCTAGAGTATACAAATGAGTTTTAAGATGGGACTTAAATGCTTCTACTGAGGTAGCATCTCTAATTGTTACCGGGAGGGCATTCCAGAGTACTGGAGCCCGAATAGAAAACGCTCTTTTTGGGGGGCTCTGTGAATCACTAATAAGCCAGAGTTCTTTGAACGCAGATTTCTTGCCGGGACATATGTGTGGAAGTCTTGCGCTTCCGGGTTCTTCGGACCACCAATCACGGACATGACAGCTGCGTTCATGGTTCTGAACAATGATTTATTTTTCATTAGGAGTCTCTTTGTGTGTTTTTACAGCCATTGTCTCTTATGTCTGTCTCACTCTCGCTCTCTCTCCCCTTTCCTTCCCGGCTGCTCTCTTTAACAGAGCGACAGGTGATTAGATAAACACTCCCAGGTGGGTCATCTACGCACCTGTCGCTGATCTCGAAGCCGGTCCTGGCACACCTCGCTTCGCTGCAGGTCCGCAGGCCACGTCCCCCCCCACACACACATAGGATGGAGCTAGACTATGTAGTATTTTATACGTAAGTAGTAAAACCTTAAAGTCAAATTTTAAGTGCACAGGAAGCCAGTGCAGGTGAGCCTATATAGGCGTAACATGATCAAACGTTCTTGTTCTTGTTTATACATATCTGCAATTAGTATAAAAATTACGTCCACATCGCAGACTTGTTGACAACGCTCCAGACAATGGTTTGTGTTTTGTTTACATTCGGATTTGGTAGCGCGGTTTTCGGTGATCAAAATATTTTTTCGGTGGTCTAGTTTTTGGTACATCACTTGTCTTTACTACGCAAATAATAGGCTGTACATATCAATTCATACTGCAACAACCTGCTAATGTTAATGTTTTATATTTGTATGGTTTGGATTTGATGTCAGTGTTTCCCATGGTCACAAACACACCGTCCGTGTCTGAAAGGGGATTGGTGGAGAATGAGGAAGTGTTGTTGTGTGTCCGGGGAAGCGTGGAGTCACGAGTGTTTGCACGGGAGGAAAAACCTGTTGAATTGTACCATTTATTATCGGAAGATTGGTAATAAAAGTTAAGAATAGCTTCCGACATTGGGATTTCTTATGGGGGCTACAATATATTGTATTTATTTAATTTGTTTTCTAGTAAAAAAACATATGTATTTTCAAGGTGTGGCGGTGATCAAAAACCTTGAAGTCCATCCTTAGTTGTAATTCATGGCTCCAAAGAAAATGTACTTAGTTTGTTCTGAAATGGGAAAATTGATTTAGAAACACTAGAAAAACTAACAGACAAAATTAACAGCTGAAAGAGGAGATAATCATACTCTCTTAAATGTAAAAACACACGCTCAGACAAATCCATACTTGCCAACTTTGAGACCTCCGATTTCGGGAGGTGTGGTCGGGGGTGGGGCGGGAAGTGTGGGTGGGGGCGGGGGCGTGGTTGAGGGCGTGGTTAAGAGGGGAGGAGTATATTTACAGCTAGAATTCACCAAGTCAAGTATTTCATATATATATATGTATATATATATATATATATATATATATATATATATATATATATATATATATATATATATATACATATATATATATATATATATATAAGAAATACTCAAGTATTTCATATATTTATGTATATATATATATATTTATATATATACTCAAGTATTTCATATAAATATATATGAAATACTTGACTTTCAGTGAATTCTAGCTATATATATATATATTTATTATATATATATATATATATATATATATACATATATACTCAAGTATTTCATATATATATATATATATGAAATACTTGACTTTCAGTGAATTCTAGCTATATATATATATATATATATATATATATATATATATATATATATATATATATATATATATATATATATATACACATATAGTATAGCAGTTGTGCACTGTACTCTCTAAAAGCCCTAGATGTTATTGTCACATATGCATGTACAGTAGTTGGCAGTATTGTCCTGTTTAAGAGTGTCACAACATTGCTGTTTACGGCAGACTAACTGCTTTATGGTAGACGAAAACGTGACTGCTGTTGTTGTGTGTTGTTGCCGCGCTGGGAGGACGTTAATGAAACTGCCTAACAATAAACCCACATAAGAAACCAAGAACTCGCCCTCCATCATTCTACAGTTATAACGTGATTGGGCAGGCACGCTGTTTATATTGTGGGAAAGCGGACGTGAGATTTTCGGGAGAAAATTTGTCCCGGGAGGTTTTCGGGAGAGGCGCTGAATTTCGGGAGTCTCCCGGAAAATCCGGGAGGGTTGGCAAGTATGGACAAATCAGTCCTCAATTTAACAGTTTTGAACCTAACATACAAATATAAAGTGACAAGATTTCGTGTGAAATATGCATAATCATATCGTGGGCAAACACTGAGTCAATGCAGTGTTTTATGTCAAGTCGGACAAATCTATGACATTTGATCACATATTTGTGTTTCAGGTTAAAAACAGAGCATAATCCGACATATGCACACAAAGTTTATTATCATGCGCTGCCATATAATTGTACTCCAATGTTTTCATAACTCGGGCACAGGGCAAAGGACCTCATTTAATTTCAGTTTTTTATTAAATGGCTGACATGCAGAGCATTGCCAACATTCTTGTTTAAAACAAATGGTATAAAATAAAATATGTTTTATTGATTTCATTTATGTAGTATTCCTTATAATGTTTATTTGACTTTAGAATGCTCTTGGGACAATAAAGACTCCACAGTAAAGTGAACCATACTTATTAGGGATTATGTATTGTATATTCCAGATCCACTGACTTGCCAGCCTGTTGGATTACGGTTTCGCAAGGGAGAGTTCAAGATTCCTCACCAATGAAAACATAGGTAAGAACATGGATAATGATTTCAGACCGTTTAAATGTGGGGGTTTTATGGCATGGTGTTTGTTTTAAGTATGTTGGCTCACTGGCTTGGCTTACTGTGCGGGTTTAAAAAAAAATGCAGACCCAGGGTTCTCGTCTAGTCCTGGTTTAATAAAATCAGAATGTATACATTTTTGTGTGTGTGTGTGTGTGTGTGTGTGTGTGTGTGTAGGCAGACTGTCCTTCAACTTGCCCGCCCATCCTTCACTCTTTCCTTTGCAAACTGTGCTAACCTTTATGGCCTGGATATTAGTTTGTTCTTCTGAGCCTCCTCTTATGTAAAGGAGGGCTTTACATCTCCAAGTGTGGCTGTTATCCTTGGCCCTGTTCATCAATGTTCTGACATGACAGCCATCTTGGCGATTTCATGAGCTGTTGCTCATTACCGACTAAATCATTCACTTGGTATAGCTGGAAGAAAGCCATTTTTGTCAGACCATTGGACCAGCCGGCAGTCATTTAGAAAGAAAACAACCTGTGCCGCTCACATCCTTCACGCATTTGTTGTTAATGAGCAATTGTGCGTTTGCTTCTGCAGTGTTTCAGGGTAATTGAACCAGAACTGGCAGATATATTTAGCAAAATGAATGAACATTTTTTTGGGTGTGATCATGTACAGTATGTGTGCACAGCATTGCCCCCCATATTTTAACTTTTGAAGATACTGGAATATTAGGATGAGTTTATTTTTATTCTCGTTATTTAATCAATACTAAATGACCAATGACAGTTTATTTTTTCGGTAACACTTTATTATGGGAAACATATTCACCATTAACTAGTTGCCCATTAAAGTAACAAAGACTTAATTTAGAGTTATTTGGACACTAGGGGAACATATAAGGGTTAGGGTAAGGGTTTGTCATGACTTGGACTGTGGCGTGGTTTGTTCTCCCGAGGTGCAAAAGATTTGGACCAGATATGACGTGCAGGTGAATACATGATTTATTTTAACACTATAACTACAAAAAAAAAGAAGCAAAAAAAATAAGCAAACAAAAGGTGCGCACAATGGCGGAGGTAAAAAACTTGGCTAATGAAAACAAAACTTGCACAAGGGCAGAAACTATGAACAATGAAACAAAACTTGCAAACTATGGCATGAATAAAGAAAACTTACTTGGACGAGAAAACGGCATGAAAAAGCGCAGCAAGGGTCATAAGGGTGTGTGGAGAGTATGATGTCGCCAGAAAGACAAACTGAAAACAATGAACTTAAATACTACAGACATGATTAGTGAAAACAGGTGCGTGACTCAAAACGGGAAACAGGTGCTATGGTGACAAAACAAACAAAAGTGCACAGGAAGTCCAAAAACAAAACCGAACATGACTAAAACAAAACATGATCACACAGACATGACAGGGTTAGGGTTAGGGTTATTAATAATAAGCAATAATTCAGGACAACAAAGCTTATCGACTACAGTGTCACCACGGACTACAAAGGCGGATGCACACAAATTTTCAGGATTTATGCAGATCCCAAATACAGATCAGCAGGAATCAGAAGGTAAGAAAAGTTGCTTTTGCATAGTATTCCAAAACAAAACGCCAGATGTCTTACCTTATACACACACCATAATATTACTTGTATGTTGAAGCACAGTACAATCCATCAAGCTTACCAAAGTCGTACTAAAACATTTTGATAGATTTTTCAGCGCCGTGTGTAATGTTCTATATTTTCAATGGAACATATACAATTTTGGTGTTCACTTGAGTCATATTGCATTTTACACGTATCTCTTATGTGTGACTGCCATCTACTGGTCACACTTATCATATCCCCACGTACCAAATAAAATAGCTTCGAGGTCGATAAGCACAACCAAAATCATTCCGTACATTAGGCGTACCGGGTTATAAGGCGCACTGTCCAGTTTTGAGAAAATGAAAGGATTTTAAGTGCGTCTTATACTGTAAATAAAGATTTAACAACTACGCAACAGTCTGTGTTTAGTTCATTGTTAAACATCAAATTACATAATAGATATTGGTTTTAGAGAAATTAATATTTAATAACAAATGAACACACAAAAAAGTACCGAAAACTGGTACAGTAAAGCATCGGTATCGATTCCCAGGCATCGGGAATCGGTACCGTACCGGTTGAAATGTGAACAGTGCCCATCCCTCGGGGCCCATGCAGGACAACGAGGGCAGACGGGTGGTTTTTGTCTCGCTTTCAATCGGTCGACCGGGGAGAGCGAGGCGGCACCGCCGCATTGGGCCGTCTCATGGGTCCTTTTTCCGGAAATAGAGGGCGACCCGCAAGTCCGAGAAACCCACATGCCCGGACGAGGTCAAGGGGGCCATAAAGACGTTGCATTGGAGCGATCACCCGCTGCCTTTGTCTTTTATTGACATCACGGCAACGGCAGTGACTGCAATATCTTCCTCAAAGTGGAGTCTTTCCTTTAATGGAAAGACCTACAAGTTGCAAAGGTACTTTGAGGCGGTGTGGCTCGGTTGGTAGACTTAGACTTAGACATAGACTTCCTTTTTATTGTCATTCAAATGTGAACTTTCCAGTACAGATAAGAAGAAAATTGTGTTACATAAGCTCATGGTAGTGCAGGATAAAAAAGCAATTAGGTGCATATATAAATAAATAAATATATATAAATAATATATAAATATATATATATAAAATGAATAAATATATATAAATAAATAAATAGATTACTGTACAGATAAATATATTGCACTTTTTCACATGCGTCCACGTTTATGGATGTATGTTATATTGTCTTTTTTATTCCAGCGAGTTAATCCATTTTAGGGGGAGTTGAGGGATAATTTAATTATGATGCGTTCAAGAGTCTTACGGCCTGAGGGAAGAAGCTGTTTCAGAACCTGGAGGTTCTGCTTCGGAGCCTGTGGAACCTCTTTCTTGAGTCCAGCAGTGAAAACAGTCCTTGGTGGGTGTGGGAGGAGTCTTTGCAGATTTTCTGAGCCCTGGTCAGGCAGCGGCTTTTTGCCATCTCCTGGATAGGAGGAAGAGGAGTCCTGATGATATTTTCCGCCGTCCTCACCACTCTCTGGAGATACTTCCAGTCTGAGGCATTGCAGGCTCCAGTCCAGACAGAGATGCTGTTGGTCAACAGGCTCTCTATAGTGCCTTTTAGAGCGACCTTGCCGGCAACTTGAGGGTTCCCAGCTTCCGACATCCTAGTCACTGCCGTTGGGTCCATGGGCAAGACACTTTACCCACTTACAAGTGTTACCCACACTAGTTTAAATATGTATATAATGGGTTTTACTAAAGCACTTTGAGTCTCTAGAGAAAAGGGCTATATAATTCACTTCACTTTGTCAAAATTCTGCGCAAAACTGCAATGGAAACGCAGCAAGTCAATGCTGTGATCATTCACAAAAAAATGATCTTCAAGAATGAAAGGATTTGAAAATGGATGCTATGGTTGTTGAAGTGCTGTTGAACCGGTGACTGTTTTTCAAACACTGCTTTTGTAACCTTATGTAAGCCCGCGTTGCTAATATGGTACAACAGGGAATAGGGCGGATATGAATGCTTACACTCATTCGAACGCGTTCGCCCTCCAGGCAGTCCCACAAATGCTGGACGTTAGAAATCTAAGTAAATGGGCCATCAATCTATGAAATGTGCTCAATTCAAGCTGAAATATCGAAGCAATACAATATTAGTTTGGTTCATTTCTATTTAGGAGACCTGTGGATTGTTACCTACTACTCTTCATAGGTAGTCAATTTCACTGATTGTCATTGTGAACGCATTGTCACAATTTGTTTTTTATGTTGTTTTTTTTATTTAGTGTTTCTTTTGTTTTACTTCCTCTTTTGGTTTGTTTTGCAGTAACGTTCCCACTGATGTTGATTGCTATTCTCATCACCTGTTCCTGGTTGGCAGTTAGGAGGACCACCTGTCCCTGGTTACCAATCAGGAGAATGTATCTACCAGTGTCGCCTGCCTCTCGACTGGTTCATTATCTAGTGTTATTTTCATTCCTGAGTTCCTGCTCACCTACTATTCAAATTCCACATCCTGAGGAACACGATCAACAGTAAACTCATTTCAAACATTGAGAAACACCAGCAGCAGATAATAACTGCAACAAATACTAAATCTGGATGATGCACAAGTTGAGATGTATACCGTGTACCGGTATTTTTTTGGTACCAGTTCCTAATTGGGTCGGTCCAGGATGAACAGTAAGATTCTGGACGAATGATTTGGTTATCTGCATATTTCTTTTTTTCCAGCTGACCGTCGTAATTATGACACGCTTTCACATTCAGTTTAAATGCTGCTGCTATGCTTAAAAAAAGAATCGGGTGGATGATTATCAGCTTGGAACAATCACAAATAAGGAAGCAATACCACACAAAAGTTTGTAACAAATATATTTCTTCCGAGTCTCTCAAAGTCATGCACGCTAATAAGAATTTTTTTTTGAGGTGATTGGGCTTTACTCACGATCACCGCTACCGCAATCCAATAATCCACAGGCTAATATTAATCCACTCAAAAAAGTGAACAATCAAAAAAATCACTAGGTCTTTTTATTTATATAATACACACGGCACACACACACACACACACAACACATACATCGGTAGCTTTCAACAGTCAATGTGTCTTCTGGTCCATCAATCAACTGCGTCTGTGTGCAACATAAACACAAATAACAGTTCCTATCGTTAAAAAATGCACACCCACCTAACATGCTAAGTGACTGTATTGATTTATAGTATATGTTTGACATGATGTATCATGGTAATGATATGTGTTGTGCACATGAATGCCATACAGTAATATTTTTTCACTTCGTAACTATTATTAAAATGTTATTATAGGGACAAGTGGTAGAAAATGAATGGATGGATATACTGACAGTTTTTGTAATGAATAAAAACATTGTGATCTGTGTGATTTTTCCAAGATGATGACATAACAACTGCATTGCACCTTGCACATGCAAACATAGTTGACTTATTTAAGACTTTATTTTTTTTTTATTGTTTTATTCTTTATTAATCAGTCCAACAAAATAATACACAATAATACAATAATAATCCAATTCCAATTCCAAAACCAAACCCGGCCCGGCAACATTCAGAATAGCAATCAACAGAGCAATTGAGAGGACACACAAACATGACACAAAACAATCCAAAAGTAGTCAAACAAAAAAAAATAATATCAACAACAGTATGAATATTAATGAGAATTCCTACATAACAGTGATTAAAAAACCCTCATTGACATTATCATCACAGCCATTTATAAAAAAAAATGAAATAAAAACATTAAAAAAACGAACAATAGTGTCAGAGTGGCTTACACTTGCATCGCATCTCATAAGCTTGACAACACACTGTGTCCAATATTTTCCACAAAGATAAAATAAGTCATATTTTAGGTTCATTTTATAGTTAAAACAAATTTAAATAATGGTTCCCATCTTCCTATATAAGAATCATTATTATCTAAACTAAATGCAGTTTTTTCTACTGATATCATCTCCATAGCTTGTGTATAGCAGTCAGTATGAGTTGGACTATCAACATACATCCATTTTTTTAATATTACCATTTTTGTTATGATGCATATTGAAAGAAATGCATTTTTACTCTTTGATGACCTGTTACTAAATTGATGCAGATCACCAAGAATACAAGTTTGCTGTGTCATTGGAATGTTTATATTTAGGAATGTGATTGCATCTTTTGTTGTTTTCAACCATAACACTTTTATTCTCTGACATTCCCACAATAAATGAACAAGAGTTCCCTCAGCTGCCCGACACTTCTTACATAACTTGCTATCTACTGCACCAATTTTAAACAGCTGAGAAGATGTCAAATACAATCTATTCAAGATCTTAAATTGACTCATCTTATTTTTAATGCTTCTAAAGGGCTTATTGGCATTTTTCCAAATATCATTCCATGATATGTCTCTTTCATCTGAAATGTTTGAGTCCATCATCCATTTCCGAACACATGCATCATTTGCATTTCTAGTATGATGTTCATTTTATATTCCGTAAAATCTTTTAATTAATTTCTTAATTGTATCTTGATTAAAAAGTACATCTTCCAGTTCATGGCTATTAAAAGACATACTTTCAGAGGATAAGCATTTCTTCACAGCGTGTTTTAAAGAGATAATATTTTAAAAATGATTCTGGGTACATTATATTAATTAACTAATTCATTGAACAGTTTAAAGGAGTTTGCATGAATAATATGATGAGGTTTAGCAATACCTCTATCTGTCCATGTGGTCCATTTGACCACATTTTTATTAATAATGATATTAGGATTGTACCAAAGCGGTTGATTCACGGATGTAATTGGGTTGATTCCAAGTATTTTCTGACACAGTTTTAGAATGTTTTGTTTTCTATTTTGATCCAGTCCTTATCTGTAGAAGAATGGAATAAGTGGCTTGCTTGTTCACAACCAAAGGAGATATAATAATGTACAAACCCCGTTTCCATATGAGTTGGGAAATGGTGTTAGATGAAAATATGAACGGAATACAATGATTTGCAAATCCTTTTCAACCCATATTCAGTTGAATATGCTACAAAGACAACATATTTGATGTTCAAACTCATAAACTTAATTTTTTTTTTGCAAATAATCATTAACTTAGAATTTCATAGCTGCAACATGTGCCAAAGTAGTTGGGAAAGGGCATGTTCACCACTGTGTTACATGGTCTTTCCTTTTAACAACACTCAGTAAACGTTTGGGAACTGAGGAGACACATTTTTTAAGCTTCTCAGGTGGAATTCTTTCCCATTCTTGCTTGATGTACAGCTTAAGTTGTTCAACAGTCCGGGGGTCTCCGTTGTGGTTTTTTAAGCTTCATAATGCGCCACAGATTTTCAATGGGAGACAGGTCTGGACTACAGGCAGGCCAGTCTAGTACCCACACTCTTTTACTATGAAGCCACGTTGATGTAAGAGATGGCTTGGCATTGTCTTGCTGAAATAAGCAGGGGAGTCCATGTTAACGTTGCTTGGATGGCAACACATGTTGCTCCAAAACCTGTATGTACCTTTCAGCATTAATGGCGCCTTCACAGATGTGTAAGTTACCCATGTCTTGGGCACTAATACACCCCCATACCATCACACATAATGGCTTTTCCACGTTGCGCCTATAATAATCCGGATGGTTCTTTTCCTCTTTGGTCCGGAGGACACAACGTCCACAGTTTCCAAAAACAATTTGAAATGTGGACTCGTCAGACCACAGAACACTTTTCCACTTTGTATCAGTCCATCTTAGATGAGCTCAGGCCCAGCGAAGCCGACGGCATTTCTGGGTGTTGTTGATAAACGGTTTTCGCCTTGCATAGGAGAGTTTTAACTTGCACTTACAGATGTCGCGACCAACTGTAGTTACTGACAGTGGGTTTCTGAAGTGTTCCTGAGCCAATGTGGTGATATCCTTTACACACTGATGTCGTTTGTTGATGCAGTACAGCCTGAGGGATCGAAGGTCACGGGCTTAGCTGCTTACGTGCAGTGATTTCTCCAGATTATCTGAACCCTTTGATGATATTACGGACCGTAGATGGTGAAATCCCTAAATTCCTTGCAATAGCTGGTTGAGAAAGGTTTTTCTTAAACTGTTCAACAATTTGCTCACGCATTTGTTGACAAAGTGGTGACCCTCACCCCATCCCTGTTTGT
The DNA here is from genome assembly GCF_033978685.3 of Nerophis lumbriciformis. NCBI lineage: Eukaryota > Metazoa > Chordata > Actinopteri > Syngnathiformes > Syngnathidae > Nerophis > Nerophis lumbriciformis. The sequence goes on from NC_084577.2 coordinate 4,162,690, forward strand.
GAATGACTGAGCATTTCATGGAATCTACTTTTATACCCAATCATGGCACCCACCTGTTCCCATTGTGCCTGTACACCTGTGGGATGTTCCAAATAAGTGTTTGATGAGCATTCCTCAACTTTATCAGTATTTATTGCCACCTTTCCCAACTTCTTTGTCACGTGTTGCTGGCATCAAATTCTAAAGTCAATGATTATTTGCAAAAAAAAAATGTTTATCAGTTTGAACATCACATATGTTGTCTTTGTAGCATATTCAACTGAATATGGGTTGAAATTAATTTGCAAATCCGTTTATATTTACATCTAACACCATTTCCCAACTCATATGGAAACGGGGTTTGTATAATTAACTGCTGGAAGTATACTCATTTTTGCTATGCTCACCCAACCTCAAAGTGATATTTGGAGACTTGACCAGTGTTCCATTTTGGATTCTGCCTTATTTGTTTTAAATGTTTAACATTTAGATCTCTGCTTGTATAAAGGTTTGGTGTAATACGCAGTCCTAGATATATGATTTCTGCCTCTTTCCATTTAATTTTGGAGTTCTGAACTGTTTATGTTTATTAAGTGGTGAGATTTCACATTTGTCCCAATTTACTTTATACCCTAATAAACAGCCATATTCAGTGATTACCTTATTACCTTATTGATATAGTGAAGAGAGGAGTCAACATGTGACAGGTAGTGAATTATGCCATCACGATACATTGATAGCTTATTATACTGAAAACCAATTTTTGTAGCATGAATATTATTTTCACTTCTTATTTTTGCAGCTAAGGGTTCAATAATTAAATTAAATAATACTCAAGATGCAGGAAATCCCTGTTTTGCTCCTTTTTTAAATGAATAAGGTTCTGAAATATGGTTATTGACTGACGCCATGGGCCTTGTGTAAAGCATCGCAATCCATTGTATAAAAGACCTAAAGTTTAAGACTTAAAAAGCAAATGTTGATAAAATACTTCCCTGCTGTGAGATGTCACATCATGTTGCTGGTGTACAACCTCTTGTGCTAAAATATGTTAAGAAAAAATGCATTTTTTCACATCTTTTTTTTTTTGTTTGTTTTTTTTTGTTTTTGTTTTTTGGTGTCCTGTCCAGCTTCTCAGGCAAATCATATAGTTGATGTAGATGCCCATGTCGGCTGTTCAGATTTACTTTACAAAAGAGAAGTGTAGGATACTTCTCTTGTTGCCTTATTTGTATTTGACTTTATTAAATGTATTTATATTATCATTTAGTGCAGCCGGGCCGGAGCAGGAGGGGATAGAAAGAGAAAAAAAAAGAAGACAGAGGGGGAAATTGTGGGGACAAGAGGGGGATTAGACAGAGAGACAAAAACAACAACAGCAAACAACAACAACAACAACAATAGAGCAACATCAGCAAATATGACATGTACAAATATGATGGTAAAAGTAATAGCAAATAAGCAGTTAGCGAAAAATAAAAAATAATACAGAAATGACAATGAGCATTATTACACTACAAATGGATCAATACAAATACCAATAGAAATAGCGCTATTGATAATGAACAATACCAATAATTTACCTTTATTATCAACAATACAGTTGTTTAAATGCAACAATACATATATGTAATGATAACTTGAGATACGAAAGAATGCAGAAAAATGGAGGGGGAGAAAGAGAAGCAACCTACATTAACCTTGTAGATTGTTATAGTCACAATAGGTTAAGCTTTGTCAGTGTGCCATGTGTTACACCCAGTTTACCCTAGGGCAACAACATTAATATATGTTTGATGAAACGTGATTATGTGCATGAGTGTAAGTATGCATATGTACTTGTATATGTACAGAATGTGTATATGTGTTTGTACAATGAATGTATATGTACAGAATGTGTATATGTGTTTGTACAGTGAATGTATATGTACAGTATGTGTATGTGTATGTTTGTATATTGAATGTGCGTGTGGATGTACGAACATTAGGTAGGTAAATATGTACTGTATTTGTGTATGTATGTGGGAGCATAGGTACCTATGTACGTATGTGAGCATATGTGAATTTGCATGTACAATACATTCGACTCCCAGAGTGCGTGGGAGCCAGAGCACGGCCCCATCACCCCCGAGAGCCCAACCCACAAACAGGAGGCGTGGTGCCCAGGGAACCAGGGACCACCGCCCCCACGCAGCCAAGCCGGCCAGCGACAGGAACCCCAGAGCCCGACCCACCGTACCGCCCACAAGGGCCAGCAGCAGGCCGCAGACAGACGCACCCGGCAGAGGACAGGGCACGAGAAAAGCAGGGGACAGCCAGACCCCAAGCCAGCGAGAGACCACACCCCACACGGGCAGAAAGGCGAGACGCCCCGCCCGAGGGACCCAGAGACTCCCCGCAACCGGACGGGAAGACCGCCCCCGCCCCACCGGCAACCGGGCCCCCACGAGCCCACCCCCCACCCCCGGAGAGCGCGGCGAGGCCAGCCCCCGGCCACCCCACCCAAACCGGCCGCCGCAGGACCACCCAGGCACAGGGCCACGGGAACCACCCACCCCACCCGCAGGGACCCCAACGATGGAGATGGAACAACCAGCAACCGCCCCGCCGAGCCCCCCCCCTGAGGGAGGGGAAAAATTAAAAAATAATATTAATAAAATATATTAAAAAATAAATAAATTAATCCATCCATCCATCCATCTTCTTCCGCTTATCCGAGGTCGGGTCGCGGGGGCAGCAGCCTAAGCAGGGAAGCCCAGACTTCCCTCTCCCCAGCCACTTCGTCCAGCTCCTCCCGGGGGATCCCGAGGCGTTCCCAGGCCAGCCGGGAGACATAGTCTTCCCAACGTGTCCTGGGTCTTCCTCGTGGCCTCCTGCCGGTCGGACATGCCCTAAACACCTCCTTAGGGAGGCGCTCGGGTGGCATCCTGACCAGATGCCCGAACCACCTCATCTGGCTCCTCTCGATGCGGAGGAGCAGCGGCTTTACTTTGAGCTCCCCCCGGATGACAGAGCTTCTCACCCTATCTCTAAGGGAGAGCCCCGCCACCCGGCGGAGGAAACTCATTTCGGCCGCTTGTACCCGTGATCTTGTCCTTTCGGTCATAACCCAAAGCTCATGACCATAGGTGAGGATGGGAACGTAGATCGACCGGTAAATTGAGAGCTTTGCCTTCCGGCTCAGCTCCTTCTTCACCACAACGGATCGATACAGCGTCCGCATTACTGAAGACGCCGCACCGATCCGCCTGTCGATCTCACGATCCACTCTTCCCTCACTCGTGAACAAGACTCCGAGGTACTTGAACTCCTCCACTTGGGGCAAGATCTCCTCCCCAACCCGGAGATGGCACTCCACCCTTTTCCGGGCGAGAACCATGGACTCGGACTTGGAGGTGCTGATTCTCATCCCAGTCGCTTCACACTCAGCTGCGAACCGATCCAGTGAGAGCTGAAGATCCTGGCCAGATGAAGCCATCAGGACCAAATCATCTGCAAAAAGCAGAGACCTAATCCTGCAGCCACCAAACCGGATCCCCTCAACGCCTTGACTGCGCCTAGAAATTCTGTCCATAAAAGTTATGAACAGAATCGGTGACAAAGGGCAGCCTTGGCGGAGTCCAACCCTCACCGGAAACGTGTCCGACTTACTGCCGGCAATGCGAACCAAGCTCTAACCAAGTTCTGTAGCCGATCCTCGGCTACAGAAGCTAAGTTTCTCTGTTCAAAAATTAAATATCTTGTCTTTGCAGTCTATTCAATTGAATATAAGTTGAAAAAGATTTGCAAATCATTGTATTCTGTTTTTATTTATGATTTACACAACGTGCCAACTTCACTGGTTTTGGGTTTTGTATAAAAATTACATACTGTCATGATAAGAGTAACGATGATTACCGGTATCGATAAGGAATATCAATATTGGTATCAAAAAAATCCTAACAATATATGCGTAGTCATTGGACATTATGGTTGTCAGCGCGTGTAACCGTGGGCTTGATTCTGTGGCGTGAAGGTCCAGTGGCTGACTGCCCCGTCCTTCCTCTCCGTCGGTGTGGATAGATGAGACTGACTGCACCACACTCAAGGCCGGTGCTCTTATCATCAACCGCCCCCTTTTAGCTCTTGATTGCTCAACCCTGGCTGACAATTGTACGCTTGGCTTGGCTTTCGTCAACCTAACGTTTCCTAGTGTTTCCTGTCCGGATAAAACACAGAGGCATGTTCGACTCTTGCGGCCAGAAAAGAGTAGCGGACCATGAAGACAGTAGATATACAAGATTTAACTATGTTTTTACTAAGTCGTTTTTCCTTTTCCCGGACCGTTTTTCTTTAATTCAAAGCCTTTCCTGTCAAAAGCAGTTATTTAGTATGTGCTTTTTTTTGGGGGGGGGGGGCATATATACAAACCCCATTTCCATATGAGTTTGGAAATTGTGTTAGATGTAAATATAAACTGAATACAATGATTTGCAAATCATTTTCAACCCATATTCAGTTGAATATGCTACAAAGACAACATATTTGATGTTCAAACTGATAAACATTTTTTTTTTTGCAAGTAATCATTAACTTTATAATTTGTTGCCAGCAACACGTGACAAAGAAGTTGGGAAAGGTGGCAATAAATACTGATAAAGTTGAGGAAAGCTCATCAAACACTTATTTGGAACATTCCACAGGTGAACAGGCAAATAAATTGAGAACAGGTGGATACCATGATTGGGTGTAAAAGTAGATTCCATGAAATGCTCAGTCATTCACAAACAAGGATGGGGCGAGGCTCACCACTTTGTCAACAAATGCGTGAGCAAATTGTTGAACAGTTTAAGAAAAACCTTTCTCAACCAGCTATTGCTAGGAATTTAGGGATTTCACCATCTACGGTCCGTAATATCATCAAAGGGTTCAGAGAATCTGGAGAAATCACTGCACGTAAGCAACTAAGCCTGTGACCTTCGATCCCTCAGGCTGTACTGCATCAACAAGCGACATCAGTGTGTAAAGGATATCACCACATGGGCTCAGAAACACTTCAGAAACCCACTGTCAGTAACTACAGTTGGTCGCTACATCTGTAAGTGCAAGTTAAAACTCTCCTATGCAAGGCGAAAACCGTTTATCAACAACACCCAGAAATGCCGTCGGCTTCGCTGGGCCTGAGCTCATCTAAGATGGACTGATACAAAGTGGAAAAGTGTTCTGTGGTCTGACGAGTCCACAATTCAAATTGTTTTTGGAAACTGTGGACGTCGTGTCCTCCGGACCAAAGAGGAAAGCCAGCATCTGTGATGGTATGGGGGTGTATTAGTGCCCAAGACATGGGTAACTTACACATCTGTGAAGGCGCCATTAATGCTGAAAGGTACATACAGGTTTTGGAGCAACATATATTGCCATCTAAGCAAAGTTACCATGGACGCCCCTGCTTATTTCAGCAAGACAATGCCAAGCCACGTGTTACATCAACGTGGCTTCATAGTAAAAGAGTGCGAGTACTAGACTGGCCTGCCTGTAGTCTAGACCTGTCTCCCATTGAAAATATGTAGCGCATTATAAAGCCTAAAATACCACAACAGAGACCCCCGGATTGTTGAACAACTTAAGCTGTACATCAAGCAAGAATGGGAAAGAATTCCACCTGAGAAGCTTCAAAAATGTGTCTCCTCAGTTCCCAAACATTTATTGAGTGTTGTTAAAAAGAAAGGCCATGTAACACAGTGGTGAACATGCCTTTTCCCAACTACTTTGGCACGTGTTGCAGCCATGAAATTCTAAGTTAATTATTATTTGCAAAAAAAAAAAAAAAAAGTTTATGAGTTTCAACATCAAATATCTTGTCTTTGTAGTGCATTCAATTGAATATGGGTTGAAAAGGATTTGCAAATCATTGTATTCCGTTTATATTTACATCTAACACAATTTCCCAACTCATATGGAAACGGGGTTTGTAGATGTGTTATTGTGTGTGTTAGTGCAGTGTTTTTCAATCTTTTTTGAGCAAAGGCGCAAAAAATCCGGAGGAACACCACCAGCAGAAATCATTAAAAAAATGAAACTCAGTAGACAATAAAAAGTCATTGGCGCAACTGTTGGATATAACTTTAAACCAAGTATGCATCAATATACTGTAGCTCTTGTCTCAAAGTAGGTGTATTGTCACGACCTGTCACATCACGCCCTGACTTATTTTGAGTTTTTTGGTGTTTTCCTGTGTGGAGTGTTTAAGTTCTTGTCTTGCGCTCCTATTTTGGTGGCTTTTCCTTTTGCAGTTTCATGTCTTCCTTTGAGCGCTATTCCCCGCACCTGCTTTGTTTTAGCAATCAAGATGATTTTAGTTGTGCGTACGCTATCCTTCTTTGTGTGAACATTGTTGATTGTCATGTACCAATGGACTTTGTGGACGCCGTCTCTGCTCCACACGCTGTAAGTTTTTGCTGTCGTCCAGCATTTTGTTTTTTGTTTACTTTGTAGCCAGTTCAGTTTTAGTTTCGTTCTACGTAGCCTACCCTAAGCTTCAATGCCTTTTCTTAGGGGCACTAACATTTTGTTTATTTTTGGTTTAAGCATTAGATACCTTTTTACCTGCACACTGCCTCCCGCTGTCGCCTGCATATTGTGGTCACGACAAACCATTGTCGTCTCACACGACCTGTTCCCGACATCTACAAAGCAATTAGCTACCGGCTTCCACCTACTGATATGGTGTGGTATTACATGGTTACTCTGCCGAGCTCTAGACAGCACAGACACTCAACAACAACACATTATTTGCAGATTATAGTTACCGTATCTTCCGCACTATAAGGCGCACCGGATTATTAGCCGCACCTTCAATGAATTACATATTTCATAACTTTGTCCACCAATAAGCCGCCCCGGATTATAAGCCGCGCCTACGCTGCGCTAAAGGGAATGTCAAAAAAACAGTCAGATAGTTCAGTCAAACTTTAATAATATATTGAAAACCAGCGTTCTAACAACTCTGTCCCAAAATGTACGCAAATGTGCAATCACAAACATAGTCAAATTCAAAATGGTGTAGAGCAATAGCAACATAATGTTGCTCGAACGTTAATGTCACAACACACAAAATAAACATAGCGCTCACCTTCTGAAGTTATTCTTCATTCGTAAATCCTTCGAATTCTTCGTCTTCGGTGTCCGAATTGAAAAGTTGCGCAAGCGTGGTATCCAAAATGGCCGGTTCCGTCTCGTCGAAGTCATCGGAGTCAGTGTCGCTGTTGTTCTGTGAATCCTGCCTTCCGGAAAGCTCGGACCACAGTTGTGACCGAAATATCTGCCCAGGCATTTACGATCCACTGGCAAATGTTTGCGTATGTCGTCCGGCGCTGTCTGCCCGTCTTAGTGAAGGTGTGTTCGCCTTCGGAGCTGTGTGAAAAAAGCCACCCGGCCTCTTCGCGTAAACTTCCCTTAACCACTCGCTCATCTTTTCTTCATCCATCCATCCCTTCGAGTTAGCTTTTATGATGACGCCGGCTGGAAAGGTCTCTTTTGGCAAGGTCTTCCTTTTGAATATCACCATGGGTGGAAGTTAGCATGGCAAGCTAGAACCACAGTGAAGGATGACTTCTCATTCCCTGTGGTGCGAATATTCACCGTACGTGCTCCCGTTCCACAGTGCGGTTCACAGGAATATCAGTTGCTGTGAAATACGGTAGTAATCCGTGTGCGGATGGAGAGATTGCGTCTTTTTATGAACCGGATCCTTGTCGCTTAGTAGGAGCCATTTTGTGGTCTTTACAGATGTAAACAGGAAATGAAACGTACGGTGATATCCGCGCGTTTTTTCTTCTTCTTCCGGGGGCGGGTGGTTGCTTACAGTAGAAGAAGAAGCGCTTCCTGTTCTATGGGGGCGGGTGCTTTCCTTGGCGGTTGCTTGCGTAGAAGAAGAAGCGCTTCCTGTTCTACCGGGAAAAAAGATGGCGGCTGTTTACCGAAGTTGCGAGATCGAAACTTTATGAAAATGAATCGTAATAAAGCGCACCGGGTTATAAGGCGCACTGTCAGCTTTTGAGAAAATGTGTGGTTTTTAGGTGCGCCTTATAGTGCGGAAAATACGGTACTGGTTTGCAAAAAATAGTTTAACTCAAATAGGTGAAATTGCATAATCTCCCACGGCACACCAGCGTTTATCTCACCGCACACTAGTGTTAGTGCATGCAAGGAAGTGAGTGCGTTATTCTAAACTTGAAGAGACAGATGACAATGAGAAGGGGATGACCTCAGTGCTGTGGAGATTTACTGGAGTGTTTATGAGGGCAACTTGCTCTTGACAAATAGAGTGGTGCATATTTCAAAGTCTTTAGACAGCTCCAGAGGTGCGTATTGTGTTAAAAGGGGCGTTTTATCATATTAGACGCCAATACAACAAACACGCTGCTGTTATCCCGTGATTACTCCATATACTAATAAAATCTGATATTTAATGCATTAGCACATGTTGCTTTGAGTCAACGTATTCACATATTTAATTGCACATAACGACTTGTTTCAGAGCAGGGAGAGGCACACATTCACACACTTTCAGAGTGCTGCGACAGAAGCGAGACGGAGAACACCGCTCCTTGACACGGCCTGGCCGTATAGCATTTTTATTTTTCTTCTGTCCCCCTCCAAAAAACCCAATAACTCAAGCGGGCTGTCCAATTCCAGGTCGTAAAAACGGAGGTGGAAAGAAAGAAAGAAAGAAAGAAAGGCGAGTGGCTGTTTTATGACTGGGTGTGGGATGTAAATTTTCATAGGCAGTCAAAGCTAGAACGCCGGGCTGTTGAAGGCCTCGGTGATGCAGAGAGGAGGCTTTCTAAAAAAAACTAAAACACAGGTCGGCAACCTTAACTATCAATCGAGCCATTTTGCCCTCTTTTCCGCTGAAGAAAAATAGTTGCCAAACATAACACGGCTTGTAAACTTTCCTTTTTGTACTTTATCTTACAGGCAAAGGGATCTGACCATGCAAAATTAAAGATAAAGTACCACTGATAGTCACACACACACACTAGGCGTGGTGAAATTATCCTCTGCGTTTGACCCATCCCCTTGTTCCACCCCCTGGGAGGTGAGGGGAGCAGTGAGCAGCAGCGGTGGCCAAACTCGGGGATCATTTTTGGTGATTCAACCCCCAATTCCAACCCTTGATGCTGAGTGCCAAGCAGGGAGGTAATGGGTCCCATTTTTATAGTCTTTGGTATGAACTCACGACCTACCAATCTCAGGGCGGACACTGAAATGTATGGCGCCTCTCTGAAACAAAAATATTCTCATATTCCAGTTTCAAAATATTTAGTCTTCTGTTCCATACCACAAGTATACATCTATTTAGACCAGCGGTGTCAAACGTCAGGCTCGCGAACAGGTTTTATCCGGCCTGCGGGAAGAGTTTGCTAAGTATAAAAATGAGCCGGAATTCTTGAATGAAAGAAACTGCTGTTCTAAATGTGTCCACTAGATGTCGCAAAAGCAATTATTTGTATCTTTGTAGATTATGCTACATATGTAAAAAGACAAACAAACACATTGTTAGTGTACCAGTCGAGGAAAATAAGCAAACTACATAAATAATATCCTGTCATTTTATTTTTATATTATTTTTTCATCTTGATGGATTGAAAATTAACACCAATGAGTTGACTCCAAAGACATGCACCTGGGGATAGGTTGATTGGCAACACTAAAATTGGCTATAGTATGTGAATGTGACTGTGAATGTTGTCCGTCTGTCTGTGTTGGCCCTGTGATGAGGTGGCGACTTGTCCAGGGTGTACACCGCCTTCCGCCCGAATGCAGCTGAGATAGGCTTCAGCGCCCCCGCGACCCCGAAGGGAATAAGCGGTAGAAAATGGATGGATGGATGGAGTTGACTCCAAAGACATGCACCTGGGGATAGGTTGATTGGCAACACTAAAATTGGCCCTAGTGTGTGAATGTTGTCTGTCTATATGTATTGGCCCTGTGATGAGGTGGCGACTTGTCCAGGGTGTACCCCGCCTTCCGCCCGAATGCAGCTGAGATAGGCTCCATCACCCCCCGCGATCCCAAAAGGGACAAGCGGTAGAAAATGGATGGATGGATGGTGTTGACTGATGAACATTATCACATAATTTAATCAGAATGTATAAATAAGGACAAATAAAAGTAGAATATTATTAACCGCAACATGTAAGTGTAAAAAAAAACCTGAACATTATAATTTGTGCATTTTCAGAATATGCTTGTTCTATTTTTGAACAAAGAAAACAATCTGAAGTTGTCTTTATGTTTAAGTTATCGTGCCGTGACTTTACCAGTCCGGCCCGTTTGGGAGTAGATTTTTCTCCATGTGGCCCCAGATCCAAAATGAGTTTGACACCCCTGATTTAGACAAATGGTGGTTCAGGCTTTTCTCAAACTGCACTGCATATGCCGTTTGTTGGGACACTAACGACAGGAGTAATCTTTAAAAGTACAGATATCAAACCCGAGAGCACAGACATAGGCACACTTTGTCTCACCACAGTTACATTTCGCCGCAGTCTGGCTGTCTGGGAACGTGGCGGCGAAAAGGTGACTTGTGTCCTCGGAGATGGCATTTTAAAATCCCGTGCCTTTTCCAGGTTTTTCTCAATAGTACGAACCCTGCGACTGGCTTTGCAGGTCAATCCCGCGCTGAAAGTGTGCCACGCGCTGACAAGTCAAGTAGGAGTATTTATGGATTTCATAGGTACTGGATGAATAATACATAAGGCCACATAATGGCATGCCCAGGAGCACTGAATGTAAATCGATAGGTGTTGCCTTCGACTGACACAAATTATAGCTCTCCTCTGCAGCTCCTACATCTTCTCCTCACTCTTTTACACCGCCAAACTGTCATTGTACCGTTGTCTGGGGTGATCATGTTTTATGGTGTAACATCATTTCATGCAAACAAAACACGAACCAAGGGGCCTCTGTTGAATGCATTAATACATCTACTTGTACTAGATAAACATATAAATAAACAACTCTATTCATAGACTGAAAGGAAAAGAAGGGGAACAGGAACGGCTACCGTTCAGTACCTGGGTCATTGGTACCAACTTCAGATATGTTTATTCATGCGCTAATAAATGTTAATTTGTTTAATGATAAAATCACATTGTAAGCTTCGTCTACTTACAGTCTCACAGATTCACGCTGGAAGCCACTTGCGCAGATGACAGGGTTTTTAATATGTTTTCACAGTTCTCCAATAGATACTTTGGTGTTGACTTTTCAATCGCTCCAATCCTCCTCCTCTTCCTGCACCCGGCCGCTCACTGTAAAGACAACAGATGATTAGATTAACACGTACCACCTGTGCAATCTTAATCATCTGCCAGCTGTGTCTCGCCGTCAGCACATGCCACGCCCCCGTCTGTTTTCAGTACCCTGGACAGAGGCGGTGACCTTTTCTCCTGCAAGCGCGCTGATCACATTCCCTTTCTACACTCATGTTTTTATTCATCATTTAATACTGAGCTGATATTATCTGTTGTCTCATTTGTAAGAATGCATTCATTTCAGTTTGTCATAAGTGTGTTGCCGTAGTCAGGAAATAGTCTTTGCCATTAAGTTGAATGTGCCGGTCTTATCTTTTGTTGAGCCCTATACATTATTGTATTGCTTGTTGTAGTTTTGAATACCAAATTCAGAGATGTTAAAATTGCCATGTAAAATCGCCGATGCTAATCAGTAGAATTTATATGGTACATCCAATGTAAGTTAGCATGGAGCTTGCTTAAAAAGTGTAGCCTTACTTTCGAGCACTTTGCATGCTTACCAAGTGGCAAGTCCTTGAGACAATTGAATGTCTGCAGCTGGAGGTGACGTCATGTGCAGCCCAGGTATCGAAAATTGGTCTGGTTTGATGTGAATTGGTACTTGGTAGTAGGTTCTGGCGGACTCAAGTCGGTACTCACAAGTAACGAATACAGTACCCATTCCCGAAAAAAGACTGCCGAATCCAGTTTTCTAAATCGAATATGAAAGCATGTATTTTTGATACATCTCTTGTAAAAAATTAAATGTTTACCGTACTTTACGAGCTTTAGAGCGCATATATAGCCACAACCCCCAAATTTTAGAAAAAAATAAATATTTTACAAATATTTGTCGCACCGAACGATAAACCACAGAGATTTACTGGTACAAAATATTTTGTAAATGTTTATTTACATACCTCAATTATTTCCAAACGGTGCCTGTCACACGGCAGTAAAACATCTGATCAAACAAAACGGAAGTCATTGTCATGGACACATCAGCTCTCCAATCAGTGAAACAGACTCAAGAACACATATTTCTGTAAACCTTCTTTTTTTAAGTCATTGCTGGCAAAATGGCTCAGGTTTTTGCCTTTTGTTGCAAAGAAGGATGATTTGTTTTTCAGCATGAGCATATGAGGTAAACATTCATGATCCATCTTGACTGTTTTTGGACTTTTGTGCTATTTTTCCTGTGTTTGGTGTTTATTCCTGTCCAGGAAGACTGACTCCTATTTTGGTTCCTCTACCAGTTTTTGGTCTGTCTTTCTGTGACTTCACTACGGTTTTGGAAGCCTGTCCTACTCACCTGATTCTGGTCGGCAATCGAGAGGGCCAACTTGTCCCTGAATGCCAATCGGGGAGGGTTTATCTACCAGTGTTGCCTTTCTTGCGATCCTGGTTCATTGTTCCAATTATTGTGTTGTGCCTTCTGGTGTTGCCTTGCTTACTTTATCTTTCCTTTTTTTGCTAACCCTGCTGCTTCCCTCAATTTTTGTACTTAATTAAAAAAATACTATATTATTGCGCATCCTCTGCCTTCTCTGCATCCCGGGATCACGCCAACTGCAACAATGTGCAGCCATAACACACTGCAAAAAAAGTGTTCAAAAACAAGGGAAAAAAATAAAAAAATTAGGGCTATTTTATTTGAACTAAGGAAAAGTATCTGCCAATAGAACAAGAATAAGAATTCGGCTTGTCAAAATGTTCCAAAACAAATACATTTAGCTAACCTCAATGAACCCAAAAATACCTTAAAATAAGTATATTTTCACTAACAACAAGTGCACTTTTCTTGGTAGAAAAAAAAGAGACCTTTTTGCTCAGTATGTTGAAAAATATTCTTAAATTAAGTAAATGCTAGTGCCATTATTTTTGACATAATGATATGCATTGGCATAATGATTTTTTTTTTTCATTCATAAAAAAGTAGTTGTATATTTGTGAGTGTTGATGACACAGCTTTGCAACAGTTTTACTCAATATAGGTCATCAAATCTCAGCAACAAGCTATAATATCTTACTGAGATAATTTAGGACCAAAACCCTTAAAACAACAAAACAACACTCTAACATAAAATCTGCTTAGTGAGAAGAATTATCTTATCAGACAGAAAATAAGCAAATATCACCCTTATTTGAGATATTTAATCTTACTTAGATTTCAGTTTTTGCAGTGCAGTCCTATATTTTTGTTCAGGAAAGCAAAATAAGTGAAAGCCACAGATAGCGGGGCTTCAAGAATGTCTCTTTTGTGAATGTGCAAATTCGCGCAAGACAGCCATGATTGACAATCATTTAATTCATTTTTTTCTAAGTTGGGCTTCTAATTTTGACAAATATTGACATGTATTTGTCTGTTCTCTTAAGGGGGTCATATTATGATTTGTTTCTACATTTAAAACACTTCCTTGTGGTCTACATAACATGTAATGGTGCTGCTCTGGTCCAAATGTTGCATTTATTATGTTTTATAGACCGTCTTCAAGTCGATTTCTCGTCAGGATGCGCCATTTTATGGGCGGTCTTATTTACGTCCCTCCACTTCGACTGTGTCTTCTCTCTGTTATCCATGTTGTAGTTTTTTTTTTTTTTTTTCCATCGTACAAGTTCAAACTATATGCTACTTTATATCAGAAATTGCAACAGCGGAGGATGCATGTTCATGTACGAGCCAGTCTGCCCCACAACAAGAGATATTACTCAATAGACCGCGGACTCGCTCAAAGCGCATAAATTGAAAATCTCTACCAAATACAGAGGAATCCACTGAAGACACAATTGGGGAAAACTTTCGAGACTTTTGCGCTATTTTAATCCTTTTTATGGACTTCTTAAATCTGCACTGCAACCACATAACATCCCCTTTGTGGGATAAATAAAAGTCACTTTATAGAATGTGGCGGCTAATCCAATTTCATAGGGCCCCATCTTGACAAAATGGCCCCGTGTAAAATGCCTTGGACAAAGTATTGACTATTTAGTTTAGACATACAGGCGAGCATTAGACGAGAAGGAATGACACAAAAGCTCCAGGTAGCAGTCGACTGTCAGCTTGTTTGAGAATGATCACATATTTACAGTGTTCGGAAAATTACTTTTGAAAAGTAATTAATTATAGGTACTCGTTAATTTTCCAAAAAAGTAATTGACTCACTAACAGAATTACTCTTTAATACATGTAATTAATTAATGGGGGAAAATAATTATTGCTTTGCCTAAAATGATATCTGGCATATGCAGTAAAACGATGTTTCATGAGAGCAGAGTGTGCCTTCAAAATGTTGCCAAGTGACGTGTGACGCTCAGAGCAGCATTTTAGGTCAGCTGTGTTTGTTAGCTTAGCAGCAGAAGTTTGCCGGCAGTGACGACAGCTCTGTTGATTCTTTTCACCGAATTTTGTTAGAGACTGCATGTGCTTCGATGGCTGTCTTGTCTCCTTGTCCACAAACGGGATATTGTAGAATTGCAAGCTTGCCTCTTCAATCATTGGTTTGTTGTTTGTTATTCCCTCGTAGTACGGCACGAGTGTGTGTGTACTTACATGTGTGTATTGTTTGCTGTGTGATGTTGCTCTTCCTATTTAATTTTAGCGTGGTAATGGCTGTAAAAAAGTTACTTCCTGCATTGAACTTGCTTCGCTTCTGATGCCGTCTTGTTGACACACAACCACATCAAAAGTAGCACGCCACGTTACATCAAATACATCGGTAACTTTTCTTGTAACATATGTGAAAGTAATTATTTTGAGTACTCGTACCCTGGTATTATATAACGCCGTTTTTCTTAAAGGGGAACATTATCACAATTTCAGAAGGGTTAAAACCATTAAACATCAATTCCCAGTGGCTTATTTTATTTTTCGAAGTTTTTTTCAAAATTTTACCTATCACGCAATATCCCTAAAAAAATCTTCAAATTGCCTGATTTTAACCATCGTTATATACACCCGTCCATTTTCCTGTGACGTTACATAGTGATGCCAACTCAAACAAACATGGCGCATAGAACAGCAAGCTATAGCGACATTAGCTTGGATTCAGACTCGGATTTCAGCGGCTTAAGCGATTCAACAGATTACGCATGTATTGAAACGGATGGTTGTAGTGTGGAGGCAGGTAGCGAAAACGAATTTGAAGAAGAAACTGAAGCTATTGAGCCATATCGGTTTGAACCGTATGCAAGCGAAACCGACGAAAACGACACCACAGCCAGCGACACGGGAGAACGCGAGGACGAATTCGGCGATCGCCTTCTAACCAACGATTGGTATGTGTTTGTTTGGCATTAATGGAAACTAACAACTATGAACTAGGTTTACAGCATATGAAATACATTTGGCAACAACATGCACTTTGAGAGTGCAGACAGCCCAATTTTTATCAATTAATATATTCTGTAGACATACCCTCATCCGCTCTCTTTTCCTGAAAGCTGATCTGTCCAGTTTTGGAGTTGATGTCAGCAGGCCAGGGAAGCTAGGGTCGATATTCTTCTCTTGATCATATTCGGTGGCATAAGGGACGGTGTGAGCCAAGACATCTAGGGGGTTTAGCTCGCTCGTCTGCGGGAACAAACTGCCGCCATTGCTTGTCGTGCTACCGAGGTCCTTTGTCCCTGAATTGCTCACACACTCCGGCAGATTCAATGGGGGTCTGGCGGCAGATTTCTTTGACTTTATCATTGGAAATGCATCTGCTTTGAGTGTCGCAGGATATCCACACATTCTTGCCATCTCTGTCGTAGCATAGCTTTCGTCGGTAAAGTGTGCGGAACAAACCTCCAATTTCTTGCCACTTTCGCATCTTTGGGCCACTGGTGCAACTTGAATCCATCCCTGTTCGTGTTGTTACACCCTCCGACAACACACCGACGAGGCATGATGTCTCCAAGGTACGGAAAACAGTTGAAAAAACGGAAAATAACAGAGCTGATTTGACTCGGTGTTTGAGAAAATGGCGGATTGCTTCCCGATGTGACGTCACAACGTCTATTATTCGCTCCGAGAGCGAATAATAGAAAGGCGTTTAATTCGCCAAAATTCACCCATTTAGAGTTCGGAAATCGGTTAAAAAAATATACGGTCTTTTTTCTGCAACATCAAGGTATATATTGACGCTTACATAGGTCTGGTGATAATGTTCCCCTTTAAACAAGTTGAAAAACTTATTCGGGTGTTACCATTTAGTGGTCAATTGTACGGAATATGTACTGAACTGTGCAACCTACTAATACAAGTTTCAATCAATCAATCAATGAGAGGAGTAAAATATAAACAAACGTAGTGGTAAAAACAATCTGGTCACACTGAATTAGTTTATCTGTAAAATCCAAGAACATTTTTTGTCATGACATGTACAAATCATCCCAAATATCCTTAGTGTTGAAGATCGAATTGTCTTAAGTTTTACTGGTGTTTTTCCAGTTAGTCATAAGGAATGTTGTTTTTTATGGACCACCTAAGGGAGGAATAGTTGAAGACCCGACAGTGCATGATAAACGTATCCCATATTGCCTTCTTATTTTTGGATTAAGTAGATCCCAATTGGCTAAAAGAAAGAAAAAAGGAAGTATTTCTCCACTACCTTTTTTTCCCTGCTGTTTTACGGAACAAGTTATATACCGAAATATTAAAAGACCACAGATGAGGTGCTATCTGTTCAAAGTCGGGACCCGGGTTGGACCACTCATCTGTGCATCAGTTGGGGACGTCTCTGCGCTGCTGACTTGTCTCCATTCAAGATGATCTCCTGCTGCCCCCACTATGGACTGGACTCTCACACTATTAACTAGATCCACTATGGACTGGACTCTCCCACTATTAACTAGATCCACTCGACATCCATTGTACCGGTCGCCCAGGAGGTGGGGGGTCCCGCCGTCTGCGATCCCCTCCAAGGTTTCTCATTGTCATCCCATTGGGTTGAGTTTTTTCTTGCCCTGATGTGGGATCTGAGTCGAGGATGTCGTTGTGGCTTGTGCAGCCCTTTGAGACACTTGATTAAGGGCTATATAAATAAACTTTGATTGATTGATAAAAACTCCTGTGCTTCTGTAGGTTCACTTCAATTACTTTGGTTTCTCCAGCCTGCAGTCCAAAAAACATTCATATCCGGCTGATTGGAGGATCTTAATTGCCGACAGGTGTTAATGAGTGTGAATGGTTATTTGTCTACATGTGCCCAGGGGTTGGCAATCAGACCTCTCGCCCAAAACCAGCTGGAATAGGCCCAAGCGTCTACGTCTCACTGCAGAGCGTACACGGTTACATACACGAATACATGTCATTTGTTTGAACTTATCCAATATTGAGTGTAACAAACAATATTTAAGATTCTAAACACAATTGCTTAACTGTTGTGTCTATTCAGCAGGCATTTTTAACCCATTTGTGTGCCCTTCTTCAGAGAGACGAGTCAGGGGTCTATTTTTAAGTGAACTACATTACCGCGAACACTTTGTCTCCAGGTCCCTTGACTCCCTTTTGTCTCCTATGGCTACAATAATGTGATCTTTTTAAGGGAATAAATTACCCTACAGACCCTATTTGACAGAATGAGTCAAGTTTCACTGCGGGGGAAATGAATGAAAACTTAGAACAAAAAGAAGTCCGGAAAAAAATGCCAACTGTGTCACATGTAGTTTTTTGTCTGAGCTACTTAATTATAGACTGCTTGATACTAAGGCTATGTCTACACTGAGCCAGATAACCCTTTAAACGAATAATTATTTAGCCTAAGCATCGTGTCAGCCACGCTAACTCATCGTTTAAGGTAACCCTCCTTGGATCATTTTTTACGCCGTGTATTTTTTGAATTTCCGGCTCTTAGCTTTGTATGGACTCATTGATCGTTTACAAACTGAGTTCGGAGAGGAAGTGAAGTCAGAAAGACCGCGCCACAGCCAGGTTCATAACAACCGTAGGTAACCACTGGAAAGATGGAGGCGAGTCATCCAGACAAGCCTGTGATTCTCATTCTTCTACATGGACAGACGCTTATGGAAATCACACATGAATACCTTAAGTGAAGGGAACCCACGATTGCAGCTATTTGGGATACAACACTTCTCAGACGGCATGAGAACTTTCGAATGTCCAGGTCAGCTGTGATTCTACTTACCGAAAAACTTTGTCCATTTGTCCAAGGAGAGACAATTAGAATGTGGGCTCCCGTGGATGTGATAAAAAAGGTAGAGTGTGCTTTGTATTACCTGGCCGACGAGGGAAGACTACGGAAAACATTGAATGCATTTGGACTGGCAAAGCAGACTGTATCAGTTATTGACCGCCATGTATGTCGCGCACTCAACGTCTAGGTCCAGAGTATATAAAGTTACCAAAAACGAATGGACAATGAAGGTGAAGGCAAAAGAGTGAGTGTCCTGACCAGATATCTAGATCCCTAGATTGACTGATGTAAAATGTTCTTTATCACATTGTTTACTTCCACATGTCCAATAAAGATTTGATTCATCTATGATGTCTCATGTGTGATTCACTACAATCGGGCCCCACAGTGCACTGGATTCCAGTTAGTTGAAATACCACAACACTGGATATTGTTCAGATAAGTTACATTTAATTTAAGAACTTGCACACAAAGCAACACTGGAGGTGACTATGACGTGCGCATTTTCCGCACATGCGTACTAGGTCGCGTAGCGCCGGCGGACGAAGGGGGCGGGGGTCTTAAACGACCATTGTGTGTGTGTGGACACGGATAAAGTTAGGTAGGATTTACCCTGGATAACCTTAGTGTAGAAGGGGCCTAAGAGAGGCCTAAGTTATTTCTCACCACACACCAGCAATACTTCGACTTGATAGACATTGAATGTCTTTGTCAGAAAGTTATTTTAATTTCAAATCTTTTTTGGGAATAAACTACCACCAATATACTCTACTCTATAAATCAAGGTAAGAAAAGAATCATTCAATTAGTTGCGCCAAAAGTTTTTTTAGTCCTTTCTGCCCATAATCTCCCTTTCCCCCTGTATGTGAACGCTTCATTAACATTTCGAACGTCTGCCTGAGCTCATTGGCTGGGATTAGAGCGTGTGAGCTGTTGAGCATGAGGCATCCTCTAAAGTGGAACTCCTCCAGACCGAAGTGGTGTGTCTTTATGCTCCCAGTAATCATGTCCATCCTGTCGTTAATCTTTCCTCGGTAATGAGAGATCTCATGCAGCTGTTTGTAGGGGTATGTGTGACTCATCACATTTCAAGTATTTTCTTTAAAATTTCTGTTGCATTGGCAAGTCTCAAGACGCACATATGGACCATTAGTCAAGGGTTTGGGCTAAAGCTATGTGTTCTTCTTGAATGCCGTGGACGAGCCTCGATGTTTGTTTCAGTGTGACACCTGCCCCAGTGCACAATGCAAAGTTTATTAAAGAGCCCCTCTCATGCTGACAACAGTGGCACTTAATTCGGAGTTCTGGACTTAAAAAGATTGTCTTCAGGTAATATAAGACACAGTAGTGAGTTTAAAGGCCTACTGAAATGCGATTTTCTTATTTAAACGGGAATAGCAGGTCCATTCTATGTGTCATACTTGATCATTTCGCGATATTGCCATATTTTTGCTGAAAGGATTTAGTAGAGAACATCGACGATAAAGTTCGCAACTTTTGGTCGCTGATAAAAAAGCCTTGCCTGTACCGGCAGTAGCAGACGAGTAGCGTGACGTCACAGGTTGTGGAGCTCCTCACATCTGCACATTGTTTACAATCATGGCCACCAGCAGCGAGAGCGAATCAGACTGAGAAAGCGACAATTTCCCCATTAATTTGAGCGAGGATGAAAGATTTGTGGATGAGGAAAGTGAGAGTGAAGGACTAGAGGGCAGTGGGAGCGATTCAGATAGGGAAGATGCTGTGAGAGGCGGGTGAGACCTGATATTCAGCTGGGAATGACTAAAACAGTAAATAAACACAAGATATATGTATATATACTCTATTAGCCACAACACAACCAGGCTTGTATTTAATATGCCACAAATTAATCCCGCATAACAAACACCTCCCTCCTCTCGTCCATATAACCCGCCAATACAACTCAAACACCTGCACAACACACTCAATCCCACAGCCCAAAGTATTGTTCACCTCCCCAAAGTTCATAGAGCACATATATTTCCTCAAAGTCCCCAAAGTTACGTACGTGACATGCACATAGCGGCACGCACGTACGGGCAAGCGATCAAATGTTTGGAAGCCACAGCTGCATGCGTACTCACGGTATCGTGTATGCGTATCCAACTCAAAGTCCTCCTGGTAAGAGTCTCTGTTGTCCCAGTTCCCCACAGGCCAATGGTAAAGCTTGACTGTCATCTTTCGGGAATGTAAACAATGAAACACCGGCTGTGTTTGTGTTGTTGCTGCAAACGGCCGCAATACACCACTTCCCACCTACAGCTTTCTTCTTTGCCTTCTCCATTGTTCATTGAACAAATTGCAAAAGATTCACCAACACAGATGTCCAGAATACTGTGGAATTTTGCGATGAAACCAGACGACTTAATAGCTGGCCACCATGCTGTCCCAAAATGTCCTCTACAATCCGTGACGTCACGCGCTGACGTCATCATACCGAGACGTTTTCAGCAGGATATTTCCCGCGAAATTTAAAATTGCACTTTAGTAAGCTAACCCGGCCGTATTGGCATGTGTTGCAATGTTAAGATTTCATCATTGATGTATAAACTATCAGACTGCGTGGTCGGTAGTAGTGGGTTTCAGTAGGCCTTTAAGCTTGTTTTCGAACGATTTTGAAGCATATTTTGGAAGAGCCAGTATTAGCTCCAAAAAGCGGGCTCGCCTGCATCAGCCTGCTGAGGTCCTCTGTAGAAAACCAGAGGCAATTTGATATTGAGTAATATACGGTTGTACAGTTTACTGGTATTACAAACGTAGTATAGTACCGCCATACTAATTAATCATTTTCGGTACTATACCGTCTCTGAAAAGAACCGGTCCCGCAACCCCACCGCGCCCGCGTCAAAGTCACGTTGTGACATTGCTGGTTTACGAGCATACGAGCATGTTCGGTAGCACACAATCACAGAGTACTTACAAGCCGACACAGTGTGTGGACAGAAAAGGGAGAACGGACGCCTTTTGGCTTAAAACTTCCTTTTTTTTAAATGTATATTATGTTTATAAACTCAAGAAATATGTCCCTGGACACATGTGGACTTTGAATATGACCAATGTATGATCCTGTAACGACTTGGTATCGGATTGATACCCAAATTTGTGGTATCATCCAAAACGAATGTAAAGTATCAAACAACAAGCAGATATTAACAGTAAATGAACAAATAGATTAATAATTAATTTTCTACCACTTGTCCTTAATAATGTTGACAAAATAATATAATGATAAATGACAATATGTTACTGCATATGTCAGCAGCTAAATTAGGAGCCTTTGTTTTTTTACTATTTTGAAGAAACTAGAATATAAAACTTTTTTCAGTTATTTTACCTTATTAATAAGTACATAACTCCACATTTCATCCATCCATTTATGTTGTGAATAAATCGAGAACAGGAAGTACTTACTACTAAAAGACAAGTTGTCTTGTATGTTCACTATTTTATTTAAGGACTTAACTGCAATAAGAAACATATGTTTAATGTACCCTAAGATTGTTTGTTAAAATAACGCCAATAACGCAATTTGTTGTGGTCCCCTTTATTTAGAAAAGTAGCGAAAAATACTGAAAACTATCGAAATAATTGTATTCCCATGTTTAGTTTTTACTCATTTTTACTAATTGTTTTTTATCTAGTCTGCACTTTGTCTTTGTTATTATTATTATTGGCTTTTATCTAGTTTGCACTGTGTCTGTATTATTACGATTATCATTATTATCGACTCATCTTTGCCTTATTCTTTTTATTTTCCTATTTTAGCGATGTTGGATTTGTGTTGTTGTTGTTGTTGTTGTTGGGGACAAGTGTTGTAAATTAGCTTTGGCTACAAACACTATGATACATACATTGGATAACTGTTTCAGATGTCTATGTTTCTGTATCTGTCTCTATTTTAAATAAACCTTTATATATATATATATATATATATATATATATATATATATATATATATATATATATATATATATATATATATATATATATGTCTTAATAAGGTTATCCAAAAAATTGTGCTCGATACCGTAGTAGAGCGCAATATATGGGCAGGAGATTTTCTCCTGATGATTGAGGGAAACCCCCCCTCATGAAACAGGCCTGTAGAGATGAAATAGTCTTGTGATTTTTTTTCCCACACATACATATATATATATATGTATATATATATACATATATATATATATATATATATATATATATAGTACCGGTACCGGTACCAAGATATTGGTATCGTTACAACACTAGAGTAATATGGGCCTGATATTTTCAAGTCCAAACAAAACAATGTGTGCAAACTATAACTTTGCGTACTTGGGCTGTGAATCTTTGGGCACCACACGAATTGATTCTATTGGATTGTTGGAGCAAACGATTCGATTCAGAATCGATTCTCGATTCAAAATCTATACTTTTTTTCAAAACCATTGGGTGCCAATGATATGATTAACTACATTCCTCTATGAAATAGATCAACAGCTCTGATACATTTCTATATTACTTAAAAGAAAACTGGTTTTATTTAAAAATATATATCTACCCAAACGTTTAATAAAGTCATATACAAATAAGGCAACAAGAGAAATATCCCACACTTCTCTTTTGTAAAGTAAATCTGCAGATATGGGCATCTACGTCAACTATGTGATTTTTTTTTTAATCGACTAAGAATCATTACAAAAAATAAATACTATTTATTCTGACTGTGTTTTTTTTGTGTAATATTAGTGGGCATGATCTCTGCCCAGGGTGTACCCCGTCTTCCGCCCGATTGTAGCTGAGATACGCTCCAGCATCCCCCGCGACCCTGAAAGGGATAAATGGTAGAAAATGGATGGATGGATGATCTCTACTAATATTATTCATTATTAATGTACATTAGGCGCACCGGTTATAAGGCGCGCTGTCGAGTTTTGAGAAAATGAAAGGATTTTAAAGGGGAACATTATCACAATTTCAGAATGGTTTAAACCATTAAAAATCCGTTCCCATTGGCTTATTATATTTTTCGAAGTTTTTTTCAAAATTTTACCCATCACGCAATATCCCAAAAAAAAAGCTTCAAAGTGCCTGATTTTAACCATCGTTACAAACACCCATCCATTTTCCTGTGACGTCACATAGTGAAGCCAACACCAACAAACATGGCGGAAAGAACAGCAAGCTATAGCGACATTAGCTCGGATTCAGACTCGGATTTCAGCGGCTTAAGCGATTCAACAGATTACGCATGTATTGAAACGGATGGTTGTAGTGTGGAGGCAGGTAGCGAAAACGAAATTGAAGAAGAAACTGAAGCTATTGAGCCATGTCGGTTTGAACCGTATGCAAGCGAAACCGACGAAAACGACACGACAGCCAGCTACACGGGAGAAAGCGAGGACAAATTTGGCAATCGCCTTCTAACCAACGATTGGTATGTGTTTGTTTGGCATTAAAGGAAACTAACAACTATGAACTAGGTTTACAGCATATGAAATACATTTGGCAACAACATGCACTTTGGGAGTGCAGACAGCCCAATTTTCATCAATTAATATATTCTGTAGACATACCCTCATCCACGCTCTTTTCCTGAAAGCTGATCTGTCCAGTTTTGGAGTTGATGTCAGCAGGCCAGGGAAGCAAAGGTCGATATTCTTCTCTTGATCATCTTCGGTGGCATTAGGGACGGTGTGAGCCAAGACATCCAGGGGGTTTAGCTCGCTCGTCTGCGGGAACAAACTGCCGCCATTGCTTGCTGTGCTACCGAGGTCCTTTGTCCCTGAATTGCTCACACACTCCGGCAGATTCAATAGGGGTCTGGCGGCAGATTTCTTTGACTTTATCGTTGGAAATGCATCTGCTTTGAGTGTCGCAGGATATCCACACATTCTTGCCATCTCTGTCATAGCATAGCTTTCGTCGGTAAAGTGTGCGGAACAAACGTCCAATTTCTTGCCACTTTCTCATCTTTGGGCCACTGGTGCAACTTGAATCCGTCCCTGTTCGTGTTGTTACACCCTCCGACAACACACCGACGAGGCATGATGTCTCCAAGGTACAGAAAACAGTCGAAAAAACGGAAAATAACAGAGCTGATTTGACTCGGTGTTTGAGAAAATGGCGCATTGCTTCCCGATGTGACGTCATCGCTCCGAGAGCGAATATTAGAAAGGCGTTTAATTCGCCAAAATTCACCCATTTAGAGTTCGGAAATCGGTTAAAAAAATATATGGTCTTTTTTCTGCAACATCAAGGTATATATTGACGCTTACATAGGTCTGGTGATAATGTTCCCCTTTAAGTGCGCCTTATAGTCCGAAAAATAGGATACACTGCCTATGCGGGGACATGGGCTCCAGTTCTGGAGATGACGTCACGTTCGGAAAGTGTAGCGTTATCTACCATTTACTCAAAAACATATTGATACTGTGGGAAATGACCGTCAGAAATTTTCAGCAGCAAAAAATACATAATGAGAACTTGTCAGTGAAATTTTGGTCGTCTGGGTCCTTTTAGGACTTGTTGGATCTGATGTGGAAGAACTAGACTGGCTTGCATATACGGGATGAGCTATGAGCCAGCTTTGGAGCCACACCTCCTCATTAGTTCATTTACATACTCGGTCTAGTCAAATTCAAAGTTCAATTAGGACATTTAATTAGACTGGATTAATCGTCCAGGTTTACACACGTGAGGGGAATAAATTAACTGGCCAGACTGCATTAGTTAATAACACGCTAATGACGGATAACTTTAATTAACTCTTTTAAGAGCAGGGAGAACATGCAAACCCGACCCACATAAAGCAGAACTTGCTTAGAGTATAATGTTGTGGGGTTTTTTTTGTTTTGTTTTTTTTAACTTTTATGTATCTGCACTGTGTGTCACGGCGGGGTCGTTCTCCCAAGAAGGCAGACGGACTATTCCGGACAAGGCGTGCAGGTAAAAACATGATTTATTCCTCAAAATCAAAGTACCGTATTTTCCGCACTATAAGGCGCACCGGATTATTAGCCGCACCTTCAATGAGTTACATATTTCATAACTTTGTCCACCAATAAGCCGCCCCGGATTATAAGCCGCGCCTACGCTGCGCTAAAGGGAATGTCAAAAAAACAGTCAGATAGTTCAGTCAAACTTTAATAATATATTGAAAACCAGCGTTCTAACAACTCTGTCCCAAAATGTACGCAAATGTGCAATCACAAACATAGTAAAATTCAAAATGGTGTAGAGCAATAGCAACATAATGTTGCTCGAACGTTAATGTCACAACACACAAAATAAACATAGCGCTCACCTTCTGAAGTTATTCTTCATTCGTAAATCCTTCGAATTCTTCGTCTTCGGTGTCCGAATTGAAAAGTTGCGCAAGCGTGGGATCCAAAATGGCCGGTTCCGTCTCGTCGAAGTCATCGGAGTCAGTGTCGCTGTTGTTGTCCAGTAGTTCTGTGAATCCTGCCTTCCGGAAAGCTCGGACCACAGTTGTGACCGAAATATCTGCCCAGGCATTTACGATCCACTGGCAAATGTTGGCGTATGTCGTCCGGCGCTGTCTGCCCGTCTTAGTGAAGGTGTGTTCGCCTTCGGAGCTGTGTGAAAAAAGCCACCCGGCCTCTTCGCGTAAACTTCCCTTAACCACTCGCTCATCTTTTCTTCATCCATCCATCCCTTCGAGTTAGCTTTTATGATGACGCCGGCTGGAAAGGTCTCTTTTGGCAAGGTCTTCCTTTTGAATATCACCATGGGTGGAAGTTAGCATGGCAAGCTAGAACCACAGTGAAGGATGACTTCTCATTCCCTGTGGTGCGAATATTCACCGTACGTGCTCCCGTTCCACAGTGCGGTTCACAGGAATATCAGTTGCTGTGAAATACGGTAGTAATCCGTGTGCGGATGGAGAGATTGCGTCTTTTTATGAACCGGATCCTTGTCGCTTAGTAGGAGCCATTTTGTGGTCTTTACAGATGTAAACAGGAAATGAAACGTACGGTGATATCCGCGCGTTTTTTCTTCTTCTTCCGGGGGCGGGTGGTTGCTTACAGTAGAAGAAGAAGCGCTTCCTGTTCTATGGGGGCGGGTGCTTTCCTTGGCGGTTGCTTGCGTAGAAGAAGAAGCGCTTCCTGTTCTACCGGGAAAAAAGATGGCGGCTGTTTACCGAAGTTGCGAGATCGAAACTTTATGAAAGTGAATCGTAATAAAGCGCACCGGGTTATAAGGCGCACTGTCAGCTTTTGAGAAAATGTGTGGTTTTTAGGTGCGCCTTATAGTGCGGAAAATACGGTACTACAAAAAAGAG
Organism: Nerophis lumbriciformis; assembly: GCF_033978685.3. Taxonomy (NCBI): domain Eukaryota; kingdom Metazoa; phylum Chordata; class Actinopteri; order Syngnathiformes; family Syngnathidae; genus Nerophis; species Nerophis lumbriciformis. The sequence continues at coordinate 4,189,389 of NC_084577.2, forward strand.
AACACAAGGCGAAGGCACAACGCGCTGATCGCACTAGGAGCTAAACTAACACTTAGCATAAACTATGAACAAGGAAAACTTACGTTGACTGTGGCATGAAATAAACAAGACTTACTTAGACAAGGCATGAAGCGAACACTTAGCATAAACTATGGCATGGAACAAACAAAACTTACTAGTATAGGTTGCGTGAAGCAAACAATGACGCCAGGCCGACTGACTGGCAAAGGCAGGCTTAAATAATGGCTCTGAGTAGAGACAGGTGAGCGTCCCGAACACCAGAGGCAGGTGAAAACAATAAGTAACCATGGTAACAAACACAGGAGGTGCACAAACAGGAACTAAAGGAGTCCAAAGTTAACAGAACAATAACAAAAACAATAGCCGGACCACGGATCATGACACTATGTCACTCTAAACCGGGGGTCAGTAACCCACGGTTCTAGAGCCGCATGCGGCTCTTTAGCCCCGCCCTAGTGGCTCCCTGGACCTCTTTCAGAGATGTGTGAAAATAGAAAAAGATGAAGAAAAAAATATTATTTTTAATATGGTTTCTGTAGGAGAAAAAACATGACACAAACCTTCCTATTTGTTAGAAATCCCACTGTTTATATTAAACATGCTTCACTGATGAGAGTATTTGACGAGCGCCGTTTTGTCCTACTAATTTCAGCGATCCTTGAACTCATCGTAGTTTGTTTACATGTACAACTTTCTCCGATGCTGCCACAGAAAGACGTGTTTTATGCCACTCCTTCTTTGTTTAATTTTGTCCACCAAACGTTGTATGCTGTGCGTGAATGCACAAAGGTGAGCTTTGTTGATGTTATTGACTTGTTGGAGTGCTAATCAGGCATATTTGGTCAGTGCATGACTGCAACATAATCGATGCTAACATGCTATTTAGGCTAGCTGTATGTACATATTGCATCATTATGCCTTGTTTGTAGGTATATTTGAGCTCATTTAATTTACTTTACTTATGTCCTCTGTGCATTTAATTCATATTTGCATGTCTCATGACACATTATCTGTAGGTAATATTGACTGCATTTCTGATAGTTGTTTGTTGTTCCAGACCACAGCAAACGTTATCCAGCTTACAAAGATTGGCCATTCTAAGACCGTCATTTCCAGGATTTATCTCACCCTCTGAGAAGTTTTACTAATGTTTTCCAATGTTGTAAAAATGTGTAGAATAAATATTACATTTCAACATTTCTGTCAACGAAGATTTGTGTCAGCCTTTGATAGTAGGCTAATAAAGCTAATATAAACACTTACATCATGTGTTGCCTTCATTATAACACTTATATAAGAATTTTTAATTCATTTTGATAGTAGGCTAATATAGCTAATATAGACACTTACATCATGTGTTGTCTTCATTATAACACTTATGTAACAGTCTCTCACTGTCGTCCGGGTCCCATGGACCACCAAAGAGGGACATGACTGCGGCAGTTTTATCACTTTGTTTATTTTTCAATAAACCTTCTTTGGAGGTCGGGTCGCTTTTCAGCTCCTCTTCCCTCAAACCGCTCGCTCCTCCGGTTGCTTTTCAGCCGCCCTCGTCTTCGTCTCGCTCTTGGTCGCTTCCGCTCTTCATGCAGTGCTCGCGTCTCTCCAACTACTTCTGCCACGTCGTTCTCGGCTGCCGTCCTTTCATACACTGAGAGGGGATTACACAATTGTGCACAGCCGGGCGATCCACGCACCTGACATTTATTATGGCGTCGATCCCGGCGCGGCCCGCCTCGCTGCTGTTCCGCCGGCCACGCCTCCTCGCCGCCATCTCGGGGTCGGCCCCGGCGTGCCCCGTCTCGCTGTCGGTCCGCCGGCCACGCCTCCCCACAACTTCTATAAGACTTTTAAAGTAATTTTGATAGTCGGCTAATACAGCTAATATAGACACTTACATCATGTGTTGCCTTCATTATAAAACGTATATAAGACTTTTAAAGTCATTTTGATAGTAGGCCAATATAGCTAATATAGACATTTACATCATGTGTTGCCTTCATTATAACACTTATATAAGACTTTTAAAGTCATTTTGATAGTAGGCTAACATAGCAAATATAGACACTTACATCATGTGTTGTCTTCATTATAACACTTATATAAGACTTTTAAAGTCATTTTGATAGTAGGCTAATATAGGTAATATAGACACTTACATTATGTGTTGCCTTCATTATAAGACTTATATAAGACGTTTAAATTATTTTGATAGTAGGCTAATATAGCTAATATAGACACTTACATCATGTGTTGTCTTCATTATAACACATATATAAGACTTTTAAAGTCATTTTGATAGTAGGCTAATATAGACACTTACATCATGTGTTGCCTTCATTATAACACTTATATAAGACTTTTAAAGTCATTTTGATAGTAGGCCAATATAGCTATTATAGACACTTACATCATGTGTTGCCTTCATTATAACACTTATATAAGACTTTTAAAGTCATTTTGATAGTAGGCTAATAAAGCTAATATAGACACTTACATCATGTGTTGCCTTCATTATAACACTTATATAAGACTTTTAGATTAATTTTGATAGTAGGCTAATATAGCTAATATAGACACTTGCATCATGTGTTGTCTTCATTATAACACTTATATAAGACTTTTAAAGTAATTTTGATAGTAGGCTAATATAGCAAATATAGACACTTACATCATGTGTTGTCTTCATTATAACACTTATATAAGACTTTTAAAGTCATTTTGATAGTAGGCTAATATAGATAATATAGACACTTACATTATGTGTTGCCTTCATTATAAGACTTATATAAGACTTTTAAATTATTTTGATAGTAGGCTAATATAGCTAATATAGACACTTACATCATGTGTTGTCTTCATTATAACACATATATAAGACTTTTAAAGTCATTTTGATAGTAGGCTAATATAGACACTTACATCATGTGTTGCCTTCATTATAACACTTATATAAGACTTTTAAAGTCATTTTGATAGTAGGCCAATATAGCTATTATAGACACTTACATCATGTGTTGCCTTCATTATAACACTTATATAAGACTTTTAAAGTCATTTTGATAGTAGGCTAATAAAGCTAATATAGACACTTACATCATGTGTTGCCTTCATTATAACACTTATATAAGACTTTTAAATTAATTTTGATAGTAGGCTAATATAGCTAATATAGACACTTGCATCATGTGTTGTCTTCATTATAACACTTATATAAGACTTTTAAAGTAATTTTGATAGTAGGTCAATATAGCAAATATAGACACTTACATCATGTGTTGTCTTCATTATAACACTTATATAAGACTTTCAAAGTAATTTTGATAGTAGGCTAATAAGCTAATATAGACACTTACATCATGTGTTGCCTTTATTATAACACTTATATAAGACTTTTAAAGTCATTTTGATAGTAGGCTAATATAGCTAATATAGACACTTACATCATGTGTTGTCTTCATTATAACACTTATATAAGACTTTTAAAGTCATTTTGATAGTAGGCTAATATAGACACTTACATCATGTGTTGCCTTCATTATAACACTTATATAAGACTTTTAAAGTCATTTTGATAGTAGGCCAATATAGCTATTATAGACACTTACATCATGTGTTGCCTACAATATAACACTTGTATAAGACTTTTAAAGTCATTTTGATAGTAGGCTAATAAAGCTAATATAGACACTTACATCATGTGTTGCCTTCATTATAACACTTATATAAGACTTTTAAATTAATTTTGATAGTAGGCTAATATAGCTAATATAGACACTTGCATCATGTGTTGTCTTCATTATAACACTTATATAAGACTTTTAAAGTAATTTTGATAGTAGGCTAATATAGCAAATATAGACACTTACATCATGTGTTGTCTTCATTATAACACTTATATAAGACTTTTAAAGTCATTTTGATAGTAGGCTAATATAGGTAATATAGACACTTACATTATGTGTTGCCTTCATTATAAGACTTATATAAGACTTTTAAATTATTTTGATAGTAGGCTAATATAGCTAATATAGACACTTACATCATGTGTTGTCTTCATTATAACACATATATAAGACTTTTACAGTCATTTTGATAGTAGGCTAATATAGACACTTACATCATGTGTTGCCTTCATTATAACACTTATATAAGACTTTTAAAGTCATTTTGATAGTAGGCCAATATAGCTATTACAGACACTTACATCATGTGTTGCCTTCATTATAACACTTATATAAGACTTTTAAAGTCATTTTGATAGTAGGCTAATAAAGCTAATATAGACACTTACATCATGTGTTGCCTTCATTATAACACTTATATAAGACTTTTAAATTAATTTTGATAGTAGGCTAATATAGCTAATATAGACACTTGCATCATGTGTTGTCTTCATTATAACACTTATATAAGACTTTTAAAGTAATTTTGATAGTAGGTCAATATAGCAAATATAGACACTTACATCATGTGTTGTCTTCATTATAACACTTATATAAGACTTTCAAAGTAATTTTGATAGTAGGCTAATAAGCTAATATAGACACTTACATCATGTGTTGCCTTTATTATAACACTTATATAAGACTTTTAAAGTCATTTTGATAGTAGGTTAATAAAGCTAATATAGACACTTACATCATGTGTTGCTTTCATTATAAGACTTATATAAGGCTTCTAATTTTTTGCGGCTCCAGACAGATATTGTTTTGGTATTTTTAGTCCAATATGGCTCTTTCAACATTATGGGTTGCCGACCCCTGCCCTAAACCATATTTTCAATACTCTACTTGGCATATAGCGTATTTTGTCTGGGAATTTGAATTATGGTTGTAATGTGTCTAACTGGTCACAGTTATATTTTATCAAGCTCCTTATCTTAAGCAAAACAAAAGTAACAACACCCAGTGTTGTAATAGTAATAAATACATTTACAGTACGTCACATTTTTTTACTGTTTGGACTTGGGTGACCATATTTTGATTACCCAAAACTAGGACACGAGCATTGAAGTACTCAAATGATACACAAAGCCTTTAATTTTGAATACATTTAAAGTATGCTTCCTCTATACGGATCACAAATTGTTGTATTACTAAATAATATCAATAACCAAAGATGCAAATTTAGATCGGCTCCTCAGAGGTTGTGACCTAAAATAACATCTCTTAAAAAATAACTGGTCAATAGTGCAAAATTAACTTGACAATCTCTGGAATTAAATTATTATTTTGAATTTAAAAAAAAAAATAGCTCTCATTTTAAGTCTTACTGGACAAATTAAGAACTAAACAACATGTACACCAATAACCCCAATTTATCAAGACCTCTGTCTTGCTGCCTATTAGCTCTTTATGACAATTAAATGCACTTGGGCTCAAAGTATGCCAGTGAACCAAAGCACAGGCCACTTGAGTAAATTAATTTTAATTTAATTGAATTTATTATACTGATTATGATGCCTCAAGGGGGAATCTAGTTCACACCTGCTCTATATTTGTTGTTGTGGACCAAACACATGCAGGCACACTGGGAGAGATGTTAAAGTGGGGAGGCTGGCCAACGGTGCCTTGTAGGGATAGGTACGTAATAATAACATCTGAAAAATATTTAACACTGTGCTGATGATGATAACTGTGCTGTTCAGGTGTTGTATCTTATTTTCTTACCCTTCTCAGTCTCATTTGCAAGTATGCATTTATTGCAGTTTGTCCTATATGTGTTGTTGTGTTGTCAAGTCAGGAAGCAATCTTTGTCATTAGGTTGAATGTACCAAACGTGTCTTACCAAACGCCCTACAAAGTGTTGATACGGCACTACCAGTGTTAAATTTGATAGCAGTTTTTAATTTAGTTTTAGTCATAGTCTTTTGACAAAACTGAACTTTAGTTTTAGTCTAAGTTTAGTTGTCTAAATTGATTTAGTTTTAGTCTGGTTTTAGTCAACATTTCTGCAATTCTTGGATTCATCCATCCATCCATCCATCCATCTTCTTCCGCTTATCCGAGGTCGGGTCGCGGGGGCAGCAGCCTAAGCAGGGAAGCCCAGACTTCCCTCTCCCCAGCCACTTCGTCCAGCTCCTCCCGGGGGATCCCGAGGCGTTCCCAGGCCAGCCGGGAGACATAGTCTTCCCAACGTGTCCTGGGTCTTCCTCGTGGCCTCCTACCGGTCGGACATGCCCTAAACACCTCCTTAGGGAGGCGCTCGGGTGGCATCCTGACCAGATGCCCGAACCACCTCATCTGGCTCCTCTCGATGCGGAGGAGCAGCGGCTTTACTTTGAGCTCCCCCCGGATGACAGAGCTTCTCACCCTATCTCTAAGGGAGAGCCCCGCCACCCGGCGGAGGAAACTCATTTCGGCCGCTTGTACCCGTGATCTTGTCCTTTCGGTCATAACCCAAAGCTCATGACCATAGGTGAGGATGGGAACGTAGATCGACCGGTAAATTGAGAGCTTTGCCTTCCGGCTCAGCTCCTTCTTCACCACAACGGATCGATACAGCGTCCGCATTACTGAAGACGCCGCACCGATCCGCCTGTCGATCTCACGATCCACTCTTCCCTCACTCGTGAACAAGACTCCGAGGTACTTGAACTCCTCCACTTGGGGCAAGATCTCCTCCCCAACCCGGAGATGGCACTCCACCCTTTTCCGGGCGAGAACCATGGACTCGGACTTGGAGGTGCTGATTCTCATCCCAGTCGCTTCACACTCAGCTGCGAACCGATCCAGTGAGAGCTGAAGATCCTGGCCAGATGAAGCCATCAGGACCAAATCATCTGCAAAAAGCAGAGACCTAATCCTGCAGCCACCAAACCGGATCCCCTCAACGCCTTGACTGCGCCTAGAAATTCTGTCCATAAAAGTTATGAACAGAATCGGTGACAAAGGGCAGCCTTGGCGGAGTCCAACCCTCACCGGAAACGTGTCCGACTTACTGCCGGCAATGCGAACCAAGCTCTGACACTGATCATACAGGGAGCGGACCGCCACAATCAGACAGTCCGAAACCCCATACTCTCTGAGCACTCCCCACAGGACTTCCCGAGGGACACGGTCGAATGCCTTCTCCAAGTCCACAAAGCACATGTAGACTGGTTGGGCAAACTCCCATGCACCCTCAAGGACCCTGCCGAGAGTATAGAGCTGGTCCACAGTTCCACGACCAGGACGAAAACCACACTGTTCCTCCTGAATCCGAGGTTCGACTATCCGGCGTAGCCTCCTCTCCAGTACACCTGAATAGACCTTACCGGGAAGGCTGAGGAGTGTGATCCCACGATAGTTAGAACACACCCTCCGGTTCCCCTTTTTAAAGAGAGGAACCACCACCCCGGTCTGCCAATCCAGAGGTACTGCCCCCGATGTCCACGCGATGCTGCAGAGTCTTGTCAACCAAGACAGCCCTACAGCATCCAGAGCCTTAAGGAACTCCGGGCGGATCTCATCCACCCCCGGGGCCTTGCCACCGAGGAGCTTTTTAACTACCTCAGCAACCTCAGCCCCAGAAATAGGATTCATATGCTGCACAAATGCAGCGGGTGCATGAATTCCAAAGAGGAGCACGTCTTTCCAGAAAATTGGTGCCATGTGCGCAACCGGATCAAAATCAGAATTTTGTCCACCAAACGTATTATACTGTGCGTGAATGCACAAAGGTGAGCTTTGTTGATTTTATTGATTTGCTGGAGTGCTTATCAGGCATATTTGGTCAATCCATGACTGCAAGCTAATCGATGCTAACATGCTATTCAGGCTAACTGTATGTACATATTGCATCATTATGCCTCGTTTGTATATATATTTGAGCTCATTTAATTTACTTTACTTATGTCCTCTGTGCATACTTGCCAACCTTGAGACCTTCGATTTCGGGAGGTGGGGGGGGGCGTGGTTGGGGCTGTGGCTTGGTTGGGGGCGTGGTTAAGAGGGGAGGAGTATATTTACAGCTAGAATTCACCAAGTCAAGTATTTCATATATATATATATATATATATATATATATATATATATATATATATATATATATATATATATACCGTATTTTCCGCACTATAAGGCGCACCTAAAAACCACAAATTTTCTCAAAAGCTGACAGTGCGCCTTATAACCCGGTGCGCTTTATATATGGATAAATATTAAGATTCATTTTCATAAAGTTTCGGTCTCGCAACTTCGGTAAACAGCCGCCATCTTTTTTCCCCGTAGAAGAAGCGCGCGGTGCATGCTGGGATATGTGACGTTTCATTTCCATTTGTGTGTTTATGTAAAGACCCCAAAATGGCTCCTATTAAGTGTGTTGTCTGTCTAATTATAAATAATGCAGACGAGGCGTGTTAACTGAGTTCTCAACGTTTACTCACAGCGTGCTCATAACCACATTCTAACTCCCAGCATACAACAACGCTTCTCAGGGCTACCGCGCATGCTCGTCACTATCGTTGCATGCTGGGTAGTGTAGTTGTTATATTTGCTAGCTCATAACATCACATTAAGAGACACGCTTACGCGCTTAATTCAATACTCGCCGTCATTCCGGGTGGATTGACAAAAGACCTCCAGCCGCTAGATATTGGTGTCAACAGGGCATTCGAAGCTAGACTGCTAACTGCGTGGGAACAGTGGATGACAGAAGGCGAACACACGTGACGTTCACCAAGACAGGGAGGCAGGGAGACAGCGCCAGACGACATTTTGGATCCCACATTCGCCCAACTTTTCAATTCGGACAACGAAGGAGAAGAATTCGAGGGATTTATGAATGAAGAATAACTTCAGAAAGTGAGCGTTATGTTTATTTTGTGTGTTGTGACATTAACGTTCGAGCAACATTATGTTGCTATTGCTCTGCACTATTTTGAATTTTACTATGTTTGTGATTGCACATTTGCGTACATTTTGGGAGTGAACAGAGTTGTTAGAACGCTGGTTTTTAATATATTATTAAAGTTTGACTGACCTATCTGACTGTTTTTTTTTACATTCCTTTAGCGCAGTTAGATGCGGCTTACAACACCGGGCGGCTTATAGGTGGACAAAGTTTTGAAATATGCCGTTCATTGAAGGCGCGGCTTTTAACCCAGGGCGCCTTATGGTGCGGAAAATACGGTATATATATATATATATATATATATATATATATATATATTTATATATAAGAAATACTGATCGTTTACAAAGTGAGTTCGGAGAGGAAGTGACGCCAAAAAGACCGCGCCCCACACAGGAAGTGACATAACAAAGATGGAGGCGGATCATCCAGACATGCCCGTGTTTCTCCTTCCTGTACATATACAGGCGCCTTTGGAAATCACAAATCAATACCTTAAGAGAAAGCGATTATAGCTATTTGGGATACACCACTTCTCAGATGGCAAGAGAACTTTCGAATGTCCGGGTCAGCTGTGAGTCTATTTACCGAAAAACTTGGTCCCTTCCTCCCGTGGATGTGATCGTGATACAGGCAGTGTGTGACTACAAATATTACTTTATGGATGTGACTGTGAAATGGCCAGGCAGCGTGCATGATGCCCGCATTTTCGCTACGGGGGGGGGGGGGGGTTTGGTGGAAGCAGGGGGGGCTATATATTGTAGCGTCCCGGAAGAGTTAGTACTGCAAAGGGTTCTGGGTATTTGTTCTGTTATGTTTATGTTGTGTTACGGTGCGGATGTTCTCTCAAAATGTTTGTCATTCTTGTTTGGTGTGGATTCACAGTGTGGCGTATATTTCTAACAGAGTTAAAGTTGTTTATACGGGCACCCTCAGTGTAACCTGTAACGCTGTTGATTAACTGTGCATTGCATTCACGTGTGTGTGCGTACAGAAGCCGTACATGTCTTGTGTCTGGGCCGGCACGTTGTTAGAATGGATGAAAAGCGGACGTGACGACAGCTCGTAGAAGTCGTTAAAGGCAATACCTTTGAGGCACGTCCGGGTGGATTACGAGATATAATGACTGATGAACACCTTTGTTCGATAATGAGGGTTGCCTCAGCTCAAAGCCTGAACCCCGACATTAATGAACTAGCATCCAAGAAAGATGACAGGTATCTGGCTTGGGCACATCAGATTAGATCAGTGTGTTGCAAAATGAGCAGTTTAAAGTCATGAATGGTTGGTTTATTCATTGTTATTTTATTTTAAAATGTATTAGCCTGTCGAAAAAGTTAATGTTGATATTTACCTCAGAAGGCTGCAAATAGAAAAGAGGCATTCTTTTTTTTTTTTTTATTGTATTTGATATGCCATTGATATTTTTGTAATTATTATTATTATTATTTGAAACTCAATTTTGCATGTCACTATAAAGTTATATAAGCCTTGCTTAATATTCAATGCAAAACTTGTTTGGGTCCCTGTTAAAAGGTTAATTTGTTCAACCTTGACCCGCAGCTTTGTTCAGTTTTAAATTTTGGCCCACTCTGTATTTGAGTTTGACACCCCTGACCTAGAAGTTCACAAAAAAGCACCGCAGAAGTCACAAAAGTGCCACCCCTTGTCACACAGTCCCAAAGGGTCCCGAACCAAAAAAAAACAAAAAACACATGAAAACAAGAGGGAAACATCAGGAACACAAAAGGATGATACAAGAGCACAGAGCTCCTGCCAACAGCAGCCACTACAACATCTTGGAAAAAAATAAATAAAAGAATCCAAAAAAATGTGACCTCACGTGCAACAAAGATATCAAAATATAGTACCATTTAATTTTATGTGAGCCGGTAGTACTGACGGAATTCGGTCATTACCTATTATAAATACGGAAGTGTTACATATGGTGGGGGAAGGAGACGACACAGCGACAGGGATCAATTCAACAGGTTTTTAGAACTTGATTATGTGTTTGGATGTGTATGCTACTAAGAGTGTATGGTGCAAGACGATGTGAAGAATTAACAATGTAAATGTTACCATAGGGTGTTGTTCGTGCGAGTTGGATGAATCCTTCAAATGTCCAGAGGGGCAAGGCAAAAAGACAGGCCGTGGGCAAGCGAGAGGTCGGGGAAGCAGTCCAAAGTCCGGCGTGAAGTCCAGAGAAGCGAGGTGCACAGCTTGATCAATGGAGATGGAGGGAATACTGCGGGGAGCACAAAGAACATATAAGACACGGGCTGAGGGAAAGCACAGAGAGCAGGTACGAGGAGGGAAGCCAGTGACGGGATGCTTACTACGTGGAGTGAACTATGTTCCGGCACTGGATCTTCGGGTCCGCTGGCCCTCATCAGATCCAGGTGCGCTGATTGACGATTGCCTGCAGCCGCGCAGGCGCGTGGCCGCGATGCGGGAAGAGCGAGCGGTGACAGGAGGTCCGCACCCATCCTGAGTTGAGATTCAGTGCCTTGCTTGAGGACACCTCGGCAGTAGTCTGGAAGCAGACTCGAGTCTCTCCAACAACTTGTTGCAATTTCTTTTGTTTGCAAAGCAATGCACTGTTTGGGAAAAAAGTAAAGACAAAAAAAGAAACCCTAAAAATACAGTTCTCCCCTCCTAAGACAGGCTACCTTACAGTCTCATACATTTCTTACACCAGCACAAACAGACACGTTGTGCTTCATCCCTGCATTTTATAGTGTCTCCTGGGCTGATTGTGTATGCACACACAAACATGATACAGCCCACCGGCCAGTCGGCCCTCGCTTCTCTCTGGGCTCCGGAGGCCTGTTAGCAAAGGCGAGCATCAATCATTTAGCCAGTCAGTCGATGAGGTCGTGTATAGGTGAGGAGCCCCTATCAGCTCCACAATCTCTCACTACAAGGAGCCAGGATGGCTGCAGGGGCCAGATCCCAGAGACCCATGGATGTCTTGAACAAGATGTAAGACGGAAAGCTCAGCAGGGTTGCATAGCGAGGCTGCAAATAACTGCAAAGTTAAATACTTGTTCTCGAAGCTTATTAAAAAGCTTTATTGAGTCCTCAGTTTACTATCCAAAAAAACATGCTGAGCCTTAAGCCCGAGTTTATCAACACATGCTCATGTTCTGTCCAATTAATTATCCGCACAACATGATATTACTGAACAGAATATGGCCAGTTAAATTGAATAGTCCCCAGATTAAGTTTTTTTTAACCATTCGATTACACATCTGTGTTCTATCTGCTTTAGGTATACAAGCATATTCATCAAAGTATTTGTTTACACAAGGGTTTACACTTATGCTAGGGGTGACAAACGTACGGCCCGAGGGCCGAATCAGGCCCGCGAACAAGTTGTATCCGGCCCGCGGGATGAGTTTGCTAAGTATAGAATTTGGTAACACTTTAGTATGGGGAACATATTCTAAGTAACAAGGACTTAATTTAGAGTTATTTGGACACTAGGGGAACATATAAGGGTTAGGGTTAGGGTTAGGGTTACTAATAAGCAATAATTCTGAGGTTATTGAGGGAAGACTCTTAGTTAATGGCTTACTGGTTGTATAAAAAGGCCATGCAGAATAAGGCATTAATAAGTACTTAATAATGACTCATTAAGCCAATATGTTACTAATTTGCATGTTAATAAGCAACTAATTAATGGTGAATATGTTCCCCATACTAAAGTGTTACCTAATATTTAACCTGAAATTTTTGAATGAAAGAAACTGCTGTTCTAAATAGGTCCACTGGATATCGCAATATAAATTATTTGTATCTTTGTAGATGATGCTACATATGTACAAAATAAACCACATAATGTTAGTACATCAGTCGAGGAAAATGATTAAACTACATAAGTAACATACTGTAATTTGATTTTGATACATTTGTTTTTATCTTGATGGATTGAAAATTAAAACCAATGAGGTGACTGCTGAACATTATAACATAATTTATTCATAAAATATAAATAACGACAAATAAACGATTCACCGCAACACGTAAGTGTAAAAAAAAACCACTATGATTTGTACATTTTCAGAATGTGCTTGTTCTATTTTGAAACAAAGAAAACAATCTGAAGTTGTCTTTATTTTTAAGTTATCGTGCCGGGATTTTACCAGTCTGGCCCACTTGGGATTAGATTTTTCGCCATGTGGCCCCCGATCTAAAATGAGTTTGAAACCCCTGACTTATGCACTCATCTCCTTCTATCAAGTGACAATGCCATTTACTGGCCTGGTGTGAACATTATAGTTGGTTTTATAGAGATATCTTGACATGATTTATTTTCAATCAATCAATAAAAATTGATTTATACACCGTATTTTCCAGTTATTTAAGCCGCACCCAACACATTTTTTAATAAATGAATATTGTTACATATATTAGCGTACCCGACCATAAGACACAATTTTATACAGGTACAAAACATTTTGTAAATGTTAATTAATTGTTACCAAAAGCAGTAAAACGATTGATCAAACAAAACAGAAGTCATCATCATGGGCCCACTAGCTGCGGAAGATAGCTCTCCAATCATCTAAACAGACTCAATAACTCCACGTTGACGTTTTGGTGAATTAACGAAACTGACACAATACAAAAACAATCCCATTATAAATTAATAATACTAACACAGACACTAGTAAACGTGTTAACATATTCGCTAATGCGAACAACGCTAGCTTGATTATGTTATAATAGCACGTACAAATATGCATAAAAACAATCCTACACACATCACAGATGGTACGGTTTAGTAAGTATGAGTTGTTTTAGTTATATTGTAACAAAATTGTTGCTTGGAGTGATGAATGAATAACCTTTTCGAGCAAAAAACGCTATGGACGCTTATACTTCTGGTTCAAGGCATGAAACAGGAAGTGCATTTTCAACCCGTAGCACCTACAGTGAGGGTACTCGTCCAAAAGATGGCGCCATAGCACAAACAATAACACACCTTTTCATTGTCTCTGTCCATGTTGAAAACTTTAACTGCTGTTTGGTGCGTAAGCACAAACAACAGTCAGGACCCGTCCCCCCACCCGAAGGCGGAGGGAAGCTACCCTCTCGTCTACTGGGTTAAAGGCTGTGCAGACTTTGAGCCGGGGGGCAACAAGAATTGCCACCCCAGCCCGTCGCCTCTCATTGCTTGCAACGCCAGAGTGGAAAAGAGTCCAGCCCCTCTCGAGAGAACTGGTTCCACACTGCAAAAACTGAAATCTAAGTAAGATTAAATATCTCAAATAAGGGTGATATTTGCTTATTTTCTGTCTGATAAGATAATTCTTCTCACTAAGCAGATTTTATGTTAGAGTGTTTTACTTGTTTTAAATGTTTCGGTCCTAAATGATGTCAGTAAGATATTACAGCTTGTTGCTGAGATTTGATGACCTATATTGAGTAAAACATACTTGAAACTAGAACATCAACTGATGCAAAGCTGTGTCATCAACATTCACAAGTATAAAACTACTTTTTTAAAGTAATAATTTCTTACTTCAAGCATGAGAAAAAATCCTGATGCCGAGCGCATATCATTATGTCAAGATAATGGCACTAGCATTTACTTCATTTAAGAATATTTTTCAACATATTGAGCAAAAAGGTCTCTTTTTTTTTTTCTACCAAGATAAGTGCACTTGTTATTAGTGAGAATTTATGTATTTTTGGGTTCATTGAGGTTAGCTAATTTTACTTGTTTTGGAAAGTCTTGACAAGCCGAATTTTCTTGTTCTATTGGCAGATAATTGTGCTTAGTTCAAACAAAATACCCCTCATTTTTGTATTTTTTTTTTCTTTTTTTTGAACACTGACTTTTTGCAGTGCAGAGCCCTTGCTGTGCGTCGAAGTGAGTCCGACTACCGTATTTTCCGCACTATAAGGCGCACCGGATTATTAGCCGCACCTTCAATGAATGGCATATTTCATAACTTTGTCCACCAATAAGCCGCCCCGGACTATAAGCCGCGCCTACGCTGCGCTAAAGGGAATGTCAAAAAAACAGTCAGATAGGTCAGTCAAACTTTAATAATATATTAAAAACCAGCGTTCTAACAACTCTGTTCACTCCCAAAATGTACGCAAATGTGCAATCACAAACATAGTAAAATTCAAAATAGTGCAGAGCAATAGCAACATAATGTTGCTCGAACGTTAATGTCACAACACACAAAATAAACATAGCGCTCACTTTCTGAAGTTATTCTTCATTCGTAAATCCTTCGTCTTCGGTGTCCGAAGTGAAAAGTTGGGCAAATTTACGATCCACTGGCAGATGTTGGCGTCGTCTGGCGCTGCCTCCTCGTCTTAGTGAAGGTGTGTTCGCCTTCTGTCATCCATTGTTCCCACGCAGTTAGCAGTCTAGCTTCGAATGCCCTGTTGACACCAATATCTAGCGGCTGGAGGTCTTTTGTCAATCCACCCGGAATGACGGCGAGTATTGAATTAAGCGCGTAAGCGTGTCTCTCAATGTGCTGTTATGAGCTAGCAAATATAACAACTACACTACCCAGCATGCAACGATAGTTACGAGCATGCGCGGTAGCCCTGAGAAGCGTTGTATGCTGGCAGTTAGCACGCTGTGAGTAAACGTTGAGAACTCAGTTAACACGCCTCGTCTGCATTATTTATAATTAGACAGACAACACACTTAATAGGAGCCATTTTGGGGTCTTTACATAAACACACAAATGGAAATGAAACGTCACATATCCCAGCATGCACCGCGCGCTTCTTCTACGGGGAAAAAAGATGGCGGCTGTTTACCGTAGTTGCGAGACCTAAACTTTATGAAAATGAATCTTAATATTTATCCATATATAAAGCGCACCGGGTTATAAGGCGCACTGTCAGCTTTTGAGAAAATTTGTGGTTTTTAGGTGCGCCTTATAGTGCGGAAAATACGGTATATCTCGCCGGAACTTCTCCACCTCGCGCACCAGCTCAGGCTCCTTCCCTCCCAGCGAGGTTACATTCCACGTCCCAAGAGCGAGCTTATGTAGTCAAGGATCGGACCGCCAAGTGCCCTGCCTTCAGCTGCCGCGCAGCTCACACTGCACCCAACCTCTATGACTCTACGGCAGCAAAATAGTCTTATTTTATCTCCCACTTTAGTGTTGTAAAACCATCACGCAGTTAATTTTGCTCTGATCCGCCAAAAATACAGTATGTATCAGTGACAGTATTATCATATGAAATACAGAGCAAACATAATAGCAAATACAGAATGAATAAATCATATCTCACAAACAGAATAGCTGAAATGTATTAGTTTGGATTTGTGATGTTATCCCTATTGAGGTGTTAAAGTGCAATCTTCTGTCAGGAATGGTACTTTAATTCCATTCTTTAACATGAGGAATGTGTGTGTCCATGTACATGTCTGCATGTAAATGTGTGTGCGTGTGTGCATGCCAGGTGCATGTGTCATCATAGCCAACATGAAAGCAGTGATTGGAATCTTATTTCTGTCATCAGTCTGAAGGCAAAAGCTGCTGTGCACGGACTAAAACCCTAAGCCTGACCCTCTCAGCAGCATTAACCAGCTCTCCATCTCCTTTAATCTGCGCTCTTTTTTTCTTCTCGATGATGCCCAATGATGGATGGCCCTTGTGCGGCCTTTTATTCTTGAGACATTGCCAGATTTGTCTTTTGTTGTTGTTGTCACTGCAAGGCTGAACTGAAGATGAAGAGTACTGTATTCGTATGTGCCCGGTTTAAAGTAGACCTTATATCCAGGAATGTATTGACCTGGTGTTTAGCACACCTCAACGTTTCTAAAAAATATTATAAATCAGGCTGTACACCATAAGACAAAATGAAAACAAGTGTTTGTTGCTCTTGCACATCTTGAACATTACACACAGCGCTCAAAAATCTATCAAGTTAAAGTTAAAGTAAAGTTAAAGTACCAATGATTGTCACACACACACTAGGTGTGGTGAAATTTGTCCTCTGCATTTGACCCATCCCCTTGTTCACCCCCTGGGAGGTGAGGGGAGCAGTGGGCAGCAGCGGTGCCGCGCCCGGGAATCATTTTTGGTGATTTAATCAAAATGTTTTAGTACGACTTTGGTAAGTGTCGGAGGCAGATATTTACATATATCCGTATTTAAGTGTTACTTCTTTATTTTCATAGACATATTACAAAACAGCTAGTGTTCTTCTTCCAATTGTGGTCTTTTGGTTGTCTGCAAGTACTGTGTGCTAACCTTGACTTTGGAATGTAAGGAGGACAGATACTCCTTTTCCTTATATGTTCCTGTGCCCAGCTGAGGAGGACAATGGGCATGCGTTTGGGCTGGAAAGAGAAACAACGAGGGTGGGAGGGAGAGACACTTTATAGAAGAGAAGGTTTCCATATTTTAGATCAGACCATCTTAGCTGCGCGATTGAATGTTCTATGCTGGACTGGTCTCATTCTATTTCCAAAGCTCTGGAAATAAATTACAAAATACCTATTCTGTCTCTGGTGGTTCTTCTACTCAGCTTTAAGTGTCATAAAAGAGCTTGGGAGTGGCCAGCGACTTGAATTCCCTGGGAGGAACAACTGGTCCAAACGCAACATAAGCTATGAAGCCGCACCGCTTGAAGGATTGTACTGTGTTGAACATGCGAGTATTATTATGGTGTGTGTATAAGGTTCGACATATTATCTGGCGTTTTGTTTCGCAATATTATGCAAAAGCAACTTTTCTTACCTTCTGGTACCTGCTGATCTGTATTTGGGATCTGCATTGCTGACACCGTAGTTGATAAGTTTCTTATTTTTCTCTATCTTCTTGTTATGGGACATTCATCCTCCGCTGTTGCCATTTCTAATATAAAGTAGTGTAAAGTTCTTACTTATATCTGTCTGTAAACTCACCATGAAAGCACTAAAACATACCGGTGTAGTGAGTTTACATTACATCTAGTTGCTGAGAAGTTAAATGCTAAATTAGACAAAATAGCATCTTGGCTGGCATCATCCTGTTTAACCCTAAACACTAAAAAGACTAACTCTGTCTGCTTCTCCATAAAAAAGCTACCTCAAACAAACCTGAATATAAAAATTAATGAGGAGCTCATTGAACAAGTACCTGAAGTCAAATATTTGGGCAGCTGAATTTTAAAAGTCACATTAAGAAAATGTGTAAAACCCTGAAGGCAAACCTCGGCTGTTTTAAGATTATAAGACCCTGCTTAACTCTTAGCTTTGCTTTTACTTTTATGAATGCAATGATTCTTTCACACATATCTTATGGCTTAACTACATGGTCCCAGGCACACCAGTCATCAATCAAGACCATTGAGTGTCTTTATAACCGCACCTTGAAAGTTCTAGACAAGAAAAGTATACGATATCATCATTGCCAAATTTTAACAAAATACAATATTTTAAGTTTTACCAATTTTATTTTGTTACACACAGTCAAACTGTTTTTTAAATGCTTGGATAACTCTGCTCCCCAATTGCTCTGCAAGGCAATTACAAGACTGCAAAGTGGTACCAGATCTACCACCCGAGAAATGTCAAAAGGCAACTGTTGTGTTCCATTTCGTAGGACATCTTTTGCCCAGACTGCCTTTTCAATAAAAGGACCACAACTATGGAACTCTTTACCGGACACTTTGAAAAATATACCTGCACTTGTCACTTTCAAAAACAAACAAAATTATGGCTAGTTGAGCAACAATCGTGTTCCCATGTTTAGTTGTTACTCATTTTTACTATTTGGTTTTTATCTAGTCTGCACTTTGTCTGTGTTATTATTATTATTGGCTTTTATCTAGTTTGCACTTTGTCTATATTATTACTATTATCATTATTATCGACTCATTCTATTTTTTTTCCTATTTTAAAGGGGAACATTATCACCAGACCTATGTAAGCGTCAATATATACCTTGATGTTGCAGAAAAAAGACCATATATTTTTTTAACCGATTTCCGAACTCTAAATGGGTGAATTTTGGCGAATTAAACGCCTTTCTAATATTCGCTCTCGGAGCGATGACGTCACAACGTGACGTCGCATCGGGAAGCAATCCGGCATTTTCTCAAACACTGAGTCAAATCAGCTCTGTTATTTTCCGTTTTTTTCGACTGTTTTCCGTACCTTGGAGACATCATGCCTCGTCGGTGTGTTGTCGGAGGGTGTAACAACACGAACAGGGACGGATTCAAGTTGCACCAGTGGCCCAAAGATGCCAAAGTGGCAAGAAATTGGACGTTTGTTCCGCACACTTTACCGACGAAAGCTATGCTACGACAGAGATGGCAAGAATGTGTGGATATCCTGCGACACTCAAAGCAGATGCATTTTCAACGATAAAGTCAAAGAAATCTGCCGCCAGACCCCCATTGAATCTGCCGGAGTGTGTGAGCAATTCAGGTACAAAGGACCTCGGTAGCACGGCAAGGGATGGCGGCAGTTTGTTCCCGCAGACGAGCGAGCTAAACCCCCTTGATGTCTTGGCTCACACCGTCCCGAAGATGATCAAGAGAAGAATATCGACCCTAGCTTCCCTGGCCTGCTGACATGAGGGTATGTCTACAGAATATATTAATTGATGAAAACTGGGCTGTCTGCACTCTCAAAGTGCATGTTGTTGCCAAATGTATTTCATATGCTGTAAACCTAGTTCATAGTTGTTAGTTTCCTTTAATGCCAAACAAACATACCAATCGTTGGTTAGAAGGCGATCGCCAAATTCGTCCTCCCTTTCTCCCGTGTCGCTGGCTGTCGTGTCGTTTTCGTCGGTTTCGCTTGCATACGATTCAAACCGATATGGCTCAATAGCTTCAGTTTCTTCTTCAATTTCGTTTTCGCTACCTGCCTCCACACTACAGCCATCCGTTTCAATACATTCGTAATCTGTTGAATGGCTTAAGCCGCTGAAATCCGAGTCTGAATCCGAGCTAATGTCGCTATAGCTTGCTGTTCTTTCCGCCATGTTTGTTTGTGTTGGCTTCACTATGTGACGTCACAGGAAAATGGACGGGTGGTTAAAATCAGGCACTAAGAAGCTTTTTTTAGCGATATTGCGTGATGGGTAAAATTTTGAAAAAAACTTCGAAAAATATAATAAGCCACTGGGAACTGATTTTTAATGGTTTTAACAATTCTGAAATTGTGATAATGTTCCCCTTTAATGATGTTGGATCTGTGTTGTTATTGTTGTTGGGGACAGGTGTTGTAAATTAGCTTTGGCTACAAACACTATGAAGCATACATTGGATAACTGTTTCAGATGTCTATGTTTTTGTATCTGTCTTGGTTTCAAATAAACCTCTATAATAAAAAAAGATATATGCACCCAAGGAACTTTAGTTATTAGAGAGTTCTGGTTGGATGTTTTTTCACGGGACACAATTCCGGTGTGGTTTTTTCCGGATGAGGAGATGCTGCTCCGTTATTGATTTAAGTGAAGTCTAATTGTCATTAAAACAGTTAGCTCCGTCTTTTGACACTTCTTCCACACCCGTCCTTGCACGCTACACCGCTACAACAAAGATGACGGGAGAAGACGCTGCCGAAGGTGAGCCACGTAAATAAGACCGCCCACAAAACGTTGCATCCGGAAGCGACTGTCAGAAAGCGGCTTGAAGATGATCTGTAAAACATCATCTGTGCAACATTTTGACCAAAGAACCACCATTACATGTTATGTAGACCAGTGTTTTTCAACCTTTTTTGAGGCAAGGCACATTTTTTGCGTTGAAAAAATTCGGAGGCACACCACCAGCAGAAATCATAAACTCAGTTGACAGTAAAAAGTTATTGTCGCAATTGTTGGATATGAATTTAAACCATAACCAACCATGCATCACTACAGCTCTTGTCTCAAAGTAGGTGTACTGTCACCACCTGTCACATCACCCCCTGACTTATTTGGAGTTTTTTGCTGTTTTCCTGTGTAGTGTTTTAGTTCTTGTCTTGCGCTCCTGTTTTGGTGGCTTTTTCTCTTTTTTTGGTATTTTACGTCTTATATTTCCCGCATCTACTTTGTTTTAGCAATCAAGAGTATTTCAGTTGTTTTTATCCTTCTTTGTGGGGACATTGTTGATAGTCATGTCATGTTTGGATGTACATTGTGGACGCCGTCTTTGCTCCACAGTGAGTCTTTGCTGTCGTCCAGCATTCTGTTTTTGTTTACTTTGTAGCCAGTTCAGTTTTACTTTAGTTCTGCATAGCCTTCCCTAAGCTCCAATGCCTTTTCTTAGCGGCACTCACCTTTTGTTTATTTTTGGTTTAAGCATAAGACACCTTTTTACCTGCCTTTACAAAGCAATTAGCTACCGGCTGCCACCTACTGATATGGAAGAGTATTACACGGTTACTCTGCCGAGCTTTGGACAGCACCGACACTCAACAACAACACATCATTTGCAGACTATAATTACTGGTTTGCAAAAAATGTTTTTAACCCAAATACCGTATTTTCCGCACTATAAGGCGCACCGGATTATTAGCCGCACCTTCAATGAATTACATATTTCATAACTTTGTCCACCAATAAGCCGCCCCGGATTATAAGCCGCGCCTACGCTGCGCTAAAGGGAATGTCAAAAAAACAGTCAGATAGTTCAGTCAAACTTTAATAATATATTGAAAACCAGCGTTCTAACAACTCTGTCCCAAAATGTACGCAAATGTGCAATCACAAACATAGTAAAATTCAAAATGGTGTAGAGCAATAGCAACATAATGTTGCTCGAACGTTAATGTCACAACACACAAAATAAACATAGCGCTCACCTTCTGAAGTTATTCTTCATTCGTAAATCCTTCGAATTCTTCGTCTTCGGTGTCCGAATTGAAAAGTTGCGCAAGCGTGGGATGCAAAATGGCCGGTTCCGTCTCGTCGAAGTCATCGGAGTCAGTGTCGCTGTTGTTGTCCAGTAGTTCTGTGAATCCTGCCTTCCGGAAAGCTCGGACCACAGTTGTGACCGAAATATCTGCCCAGGCATTTACGATCCACTGGCAAATGTTGGCGTATGTCGTCCGGCGCTGTCTGCCCGTCTTAGTGAAGGTGTGTTCGCCTTCGGAGCTGTGTGAAAAAAGCCACCCGGCCTCTTCGCGTAAACTTCCCTTAACCACTCGCTCATCTTTTCTTCATCCATCCATCCCTTCGAGTTAGCTTTTATGATGACGCCGGCTGGAAAGGTCTCTTTTGGCAAGGTCTTCCTTTTGAATATCACCATGGGTGGAAGTTAGCATGGCAAGCTAGAACCACAGTGAAGGATGACTTCTCATTCCCTGTGGTGCGAATATTCACCGTACGTGCTCCCGTTCCACAGTGCGGTTCACAGGAATATCAGTTGCTGTGAAATACGGTAGTAATCCGTGTGCGGATGGAGAGATTGCGTCTTTTTATGAACCGGATCCTTGTCGCTTAGTAGGAGCCATTTTGTGGTCTTTACAGATGTAAACAGGAAATGAAACGTACGGTGATATCCGCGCGTTTTTTCTTCTTCTTCCGGGGGCGGGTGGTTGCTTACAGTAGAAGAAGAAGCGCTTCCTGTTCTATGGGGGCGGGTGCTTTCCTTGGCGGTTGCTTGCGTAGAAGAAGAAGCGCTTCCTGTTTACCGAAGTTGCGAGATCGAAACTTTATGAAAATGAATCGTAATAAAGCGCACCGGGTTATAAGGCGCACTGTCAGCTTTTGAGAAAATGTGTGGTTTTTAGGTGCGCCTTATAGTGCGGAAAATACGGTATGTGAAATTAGATAATCTCCCACGGCACACCGGACTGTATCTCACCGCGGCACAGTGGTTGAAAATCACTGTTGTAGACCACAAGGAAGTGTTTTCGATTTCAAAAAAAAAAAATTATGACTCCTTTAATGCGCACTATTTATGAGAAAAGATCGAAAATAGACCATTAATCGGCAGTGGGCCTTATAATCCGGTGCGCCCTATGGTCCGGAAAAAACGGTAATTAATTAGTATTGACATAGACAAGCGGTAGAAAATGGATGGATGAATATATTTTTTCATCATTTTGCCAAATTTTCAATTGTTGCTGCTGTCTGTACAAAGTACTTTGCTGAGATTGTTTCAAGTGTCTCGAGACTTTGAATTAGTTATACATTAAAAACAACAAGCAACAAATCTAGCGTCTCTTTCTGGCGTTTTTATATAATGTACTCCTGTTGAGAGACTCTACTTGTGTTCCATCGACGAAAGAGGCGAGCTGCAGAGAGCATGACCTCACACATGCTTGGCGCCGTTGCTCCAATTGGACTTCCTCTCCTTAAAAGCCGCCACTGCCCTCCTAATATTTTCACATGTTGTAGATGGCTGTATGCAGGTGTATCTGCGATAGATTCAAATTACATCCGCAGAGCAGACATGTTGACAACAGTCCAGACAATGGTGTGCGTTTTATATCCGATTTCGGCAGCGCGGTTTTCAGTGATCAATGTTTTTTTTTCCGGTGGTCGAGTTTTCGGTACACCACTTGTCAATAGTGCGCTAATAATAGACTATATATATATATATATATATATATATTAATTAATACTGTAACGACCAGCTGGTTTTAATGTTTTATGTTGTTGCGGTTTGGATTTGATGACAGTTTTTCCCACGTTTGCAAACACGCTGTCCGTGCCTGAAGGTGGTTGGCAGAAAATGAGAAAGTGTTTGGTGAAAAGTGTGTGCACGGTAGAGATGCGCGGATAGGCAATTATTTCATCCGCAACCGCATCAGAAAGTCGTCAACCATCCGCAATCCACCCGATCTAACATTTGATCAGAACTGCATCCGCCCGCCATCCGCCCGCACCCGCCCGTTGTTATATATCTAATATAGACGATGCAAGGCATTAGTGAGGTTATAAAGCTTTTGCCTGTTAAAGAAAGGAGACTGATCCAACGCAGCACAGACATTCGCGTGCCACGCTGTCACGACCCAGACGCACACCAGTGCGCAATCATATGGGAGCCGCGCTGAGCGCACCTCCAAGCGCGTCTCACTGCCGGCGACGGCCGGGTATATGGGCCCGACGCTGCAGCGCCATCCATTTTCAGGGCTAGTTGATTCGGCAGGTGGGTTGATACACACTCCTTAGCGGGTTCCGACTTCCATGGCCACCGTCCTAGCTGCTGTCTATATCAACCAGGGTGAGCCCCACCCCTTTCGTGAGCGCACTGCGCGCGGAGTGACCCCTGTTACACGCCCCCGGCAACAGGGGTGGCGGGCAGGTAAGCTGCGCGGGCGGAGCGCGCGGAGTGACCCCTGTTACGAGCCCCCGGCCACGGGGGTGGCGGGCAGGTAAGCTGCTTACCTGCTGCGCGTGACGCCGGCCGCGGCGAAGGCGGACGAGGCGGGGTGTCGGTGCGGTGGGCGCGGTGGTGACCCTGGACATGCGTCGGGCCCTTCTCGCGGATCGCCTCAGCTACGGCTCCCGGTGGGGCCCTCTCGGGGGAAGGGGCCTCGGTCCCGGACCCCGGCGAGGCGTCGGGGGCCTTCTCCGCTCCGTAAAAGTGTCCATCTCTTTTTTTTTTTTTCTTCTGTTGTGGCATATGCAGCAGGTGCCTGCTCGTTTTTCGTATGTGGGTAACAACATTTAACTATGTATATATATTTCCGAATTGGTTTAACTGCCACCCGCCTGAATCTATTTAAAATCTAATTTTTTTTTATTTCAATCGCCCGACCCGACCCGACCCGCTGATAAAATCTAATTTTTTAAAATTTCAGCCGCCCGATACGCGGCGCGGACTCCGCGGTTGTGCCCGCAAACTGCGCATCTCTAGTGCACGGGAGGTAAAACCTGTTGGAATTGTGCCGTTTGTTATCATCAGATTGATAATAAAAGTTAAAAATAGCGTCGGACTTTGTGTGATTTCTTCTGGGGGCTACAATATATTATATTAATTTGTTTTCAAGTAAAAAAAACAAAAAACTTATTTTGAAAATGTGGCGGTAATGAAAACCCTTGACATTATATCTTGCCTTTTTTTTTCCTCAATATTTTTGGAAGACCAATTTTTCTTACTTACCGTATTTTACGCACTATAAGGCGCACCGGATTATTAGCCGCACCTTCAATGAATGGCATATTTCATAACTTTGTCCACCAATAAGCCGCCCCGGACTATAAGCCGCGCCTACGCTGCGCTAAAGGGAATGTCAAAAAAACAGTCAGATAGGTCAGTCAAACTTTAATAATATATTAAAAACCAGCGTTCTAACAACTCTGTTCACTCCCAAAATGTACGCAAATGTGCAATCACAAACAGAGCAATAGCAACATAATGTTGCTCGAACGTTAATGTCACAACACACAAAATAAACATAGCGCTCACTTTCTGAAGTTATTCTTCATTCGTAAATCCTTCGTCTTCGGTGTCCGAAGTGAAAAGTTGGGCAAATTTACGATCCACTGGCAGATGTTGGCGTCGTCTGGCGCTGCCTCCTCGTCTTAGTGAAGGTGTGTTCGCCTTCTGTCATCCATTGTTCCCACGCAGTTAGCAGTCTAGCTTCGAATGCCCTGTTGACACCAATATCTAGCGGCTGGAGGTCTTTTGTCAATCCACCCGGAATGACGGCGAGTATTGAATTAAGCGCGTAAGCGTGTCTCTCAATGTGCTGTTATGAGCTAGCAAATATAACAACTACACTACCCAGCATGCAACGATAGTTACGAGCATGCGCGGTAGCCCTGAGAAGCGTTGTATGCTGGCAGTTAGAATGTGGTTATGAGCACGCTGTGAGTAAACGTTGAGAACTCAGTTAACATGCCTCGTCTGCATTATTTATAATTAGACAGACAACACACTTAATAGGAGCCATTTTGGGGTCTTTACATAAACACACAAATGGAAATGAAACGTCACATATCCCAGCATGCACCGCGCGCTTCTTCTACGGGGAAAAAAGATGGCGGCTGTTTACCGTAGTTGCGAGACCTAAACTTTATGAAAATGAATCTTAATATTTATCCATATATAAAGCGCACCGGGTTATAAGGCGCACTGTCAGCTTTTGAGAAAATTTGTGGTTTTTAGGTGCGCCTTATAGTGCGGAAAATACGGTATTTGTTCCTGCTGTTGTGTATTTGGGATCTGCATAAATCTCGAAAATGAGCGCGTTTCCGCTATTCTAGCACACGCTCTAGTCAATAAGCTCCTTCTTTTTCTCTATCATTTTGTTGTGGAGCATTCATCCTCCACTGTTGACATTTCTAATACAAATTAGCATACAGTCCTAACTTACATCTGTCTGTAGACTCGCTATGTACGCGTTCAAAACTTCAACATGGCTGACAAGGAGAAAATGCTGTCGAAGTGGAACCATGTAAATAAGACCGCCCACAAAATGCCACATCCTGAAGAGATGGTCAGAAAGCGACTTGAATATGGTTGTTCATTGTTCATCCCTCTCTGCAGTGCAAACCCTTGAACTCTTGCAGTCTGCTTTTGATGTTGTTCAGTCCCAACTTAGGCTAGTGCTAAATGCAGACAAATAACTGCCCGAAGACTTTCTAGATGGGTAGTTTTTATATATAAATGTCTTTTTGGACTTGTCCCCACCTATCTGTGTTCCTTTGTGTGTAGAGACTCCAGTCATTACAGCCTACGTTCACAGGATGTTAAAAGTTAAAGTACCAATGATTGTCACACACACACTAGGTGTGGCGAAATTATTGTCCTCCATATGTTGGTTCCTAGAGCCAACACAGACCTTGGTAAAATAAAAATAAAAAAACCTTCCGTTTTGCTGCTCCCTGGTTATAGAATGACATCCAGAAAGTTCTGAGGCTACCAGAATTGATCACTTTGGGGGAGTTTAAGTAATTTTTAAAAGATTAACAAAACCAGTTCTCTTGGGCAATGTACTTGCTTTTAAATGTAATTATTACTTAATCGTTTTGAATTATTTTTGACCTGTTGTGGTATGACTGCTGTTGTTGTGTTGTATTGTCTTTGTTTGTGCCGCCCTCTTTGTCAGGTCGCTCTTGAAAAAATAGATATTAATCTCAATGAGTTGGTTAAAAAAAGGAAATTGATGGTCTGTAAAAAAAAAAATCTATGCATCATTTTGACCAAATAAACTCCATTACATGTTATGTAGACCACAGGGAAGTGTTTTAAATGTAAAAAAAAAAAATCATAATATGACCCCTTTAATGCATCTCTTGTATAAAAATAGACCTGAATAGAATGGCTCATCGACAGTGCGCCTTATAATCCAGTGCACCCTGTGGTTCTAAAAATGCAGTACTAATATTCGGTATCGTTATTGGCCCCTAATGGGGTTGTACGGTATACTGGTATTAGTCCAAATGCATTCACCGTTTTCCTGTAGTCTTCCCTCGACGGCCAGGAAATACAAAGCACACGCTACCTTTTTTTATCACATCCACGGGAGCTCAAATTCTCGTCTCTCATTCAACAAATGGACAAAGTTTTTCGCTAAGTAGAATCACAGCTGACCCGGACATTCGAAAGTTCTCTTGCCGTCTGAGAAGTGTTGTATTTGAAATAGTTGCAATCGCTTTCTTTTAAGGTATTCACGTGTGATTTCCACAAGCGTCTGTACATGTAGAAGAAGGAGAAACACGGGCATGTCTGGATGACTCGCCTTCATACTTCCAGTGGTTAGCTCCGAGTTACAAAACCGCTTTATTATGAAGCTGGCTGTGGCGCGTTCTTTCTGACGTCACTTCCTGTGTGGGGCGCACTCAATCAATGAGTCCATACAAAGCTAAGTGCCGCAGATTCAAGAAATACACAACTGACTTACCCGTGTAAAAAATTGTCCGAGGTGGGGGACCTTAAACGATAGTTTAGTGTGGCTGAAACGGGGCTTAGGCTAAATAATTATTCGTTTAAGGGGTTTTCCGGCTTAGTGTAGACATAGCCTAAGATACAAAGCTGTCAGTCAATGGATTTTTAAGATTTTCTGGTGATAAATCTTTGTTCCCTTTGAGCTGATAGCTTTATAGACCTTTAATCAAGCAGCTGTTCAGAGAAGGTGAGGTAGAAGGATCTAAGGGTGGTGGTTTCCTTGATTGGCAACCCGGCCACCTGGGAAGCCAATCCACATCATCTAAGTACTTTCCCTTCAGAAACCGTTGCACTTAAGAACTCCAGGACAAGAGACTCGAAGGCCTGAGAAAGCTCGTTTGCATGTTTGCTCTTGAGATTACCACCTTTGTGGTTGTATTTGCCTCCATGTCCGCACAGTAGCAAGGTTAAAGTTCAGTCTCTATGGTTGGGCTGACGCTGTGGGTAGGGACTCTGGTTAAGAAGCAAATGAGTGGTCGATGAGATGGCCTTCGTTTGGCGAGGAGCCACCCGCTGGAGCTCTTGGGCCTGGAGGTAAGATTAGTCTGGCGGTGCTGATAAAGCTCTGCGTTCTTCCAACAGGGCAACACTCAACGGAGGATTACGCTCCTGGAGAGAGGCACTTTCCCACACAAAGCAGGTGGTGGAGAGACAAGAAAATGTCTTTTAATTTGGGGCTCCTGGTGCTGTTGGTTTTCAGTCTGGAGCCGAGACGTTCCAATTTAGACGTGCAGCAAACAATGGGTGTTGTTCTGACAGAGAAACATCTGGGGTAGTCATTGAGTGTTCCACAACACGTAGTCTGGCTTCCCGTGGAACGTCTCTCTCGGTTTTGTTCTCCTAACCTTTCGGCAGATGTTCAAGGCCATCAGATATTTGGAAGCAGACACGTTTTATGAGGTGCAGAGTAGACAGTTCACAACCAGAGAGAGGGGGGGGGGGGGGGGGAAATAATGTCAGCCTCCTCTCTAAAATCTCCCATCACATATTTTTTATCATTCCCTTGTTTCCTACGGTACTCATCTGGGGAGTGTGAAAGTCCCAGAAACACACACTGATATTTGTCAGTTTTATTCCTCTCAAAGGAATTTTACAGAAAGCAGTTTGGTGCACGCAGTATAACATCACTGGACACTTCATTATATAAACCTGCACACTGTAGTAAGAGTTCTCCTAAAAAAAAATAAGCTACATGCAACTTAGACCTCTTCTCAGTGTAGCACAGGGGTGTCAAACGTAGTTTGTATCAGTTTCTATTCGGCCCGCGAGATGATTTTGGTAAGTATAAAAATTAGCAGAAATTTTTGAATGAAATAAACTGCTGTTCTAAATGTGTCCACTGGATGTCGCAATAGCAATTATTTGTATTATTTGAGTGTGCATGACTTCAGAGGGAGCGGAGCTGTGTGCCTGGTTAAGATAGAGGACTGGGGACCATACTTGCCAACCCTCCCGATTTTCCCGGTAGAGTCCCGAATTTCAGTGCCCGTCCCGAAAATCTCCCGGGGCAACCATTCTCCCGAATTTCTCCCGATTTCCACCCGGACAACAATATTGGGTGCGTGCCTTTAGCGTCCTCTCTCACCTGAAAAGGAGACTATCACATATGTCTCCGTTATCCATAGGTTTATCTATAATCCATAAAGTAGGCAGGCACGGAGCTATTTCTCAGCGTGTGTTTATTCCAGCCGGCAGGTTAATACACTGACACACAACATCCGGATTCCCATCATGCATTGCTTCAGAACTACGGCAAGTAGTAATGTCCAAAAACATAACAGAGACGAAGCAGAAGAACGAAGAAGAGACATGGCGACGACGAGTAAGAAGAAGAAGTACGCTTGCAAGTTCCAAAATGATTGGAAAAAATAATTTCAGTTCATCCAGGACAGCTCGAAGGGGAAGGGGTATGCTGCCCGCAAATTTTGTAGATCAGACTTCTCCATTGAACACGGTGGCCGAACGGATATACTCATTCATGAACGGATTATTTATTTATATATATATATATATATATATATATATATATATATATATATATATATATTTATATATAAGAAATACTTGGAAATATATACACGGATATACTCATTCATGAACGGATTATTTATTTATATATATATATATATATATATATATATATATATATATATATATATATATATATATATATATATATACTCCCAAATTCGGAGGTCTCAAGGTTGGCAAGCATGCTGTGGGGACACATTATCTGGGCGCACATAAATATGCGGAAATAACATGTATCCCCTTCTAACTTAATCTGTGATTCATGAAATAAGTCCAAATTTACTAGTTGTGTTGTAGATGATGCTACATAAATGTACAGAATAAAACACATTATGTTCGGTTGAGGAAAATAAGTAAATGACATGAATAACATCCTGTAATTGGATTTTGATATTACCGTATTTTCCGCACTATAAGGCGCACCTAAAAACCACAAATTTTCTCAAAAGCTGACAGTGCGCCTTATAACCCGGTGCGCTTTATATATGGATAAATATTAAGATTCATTTTCATAAAGTTTAGGTCTCGCAACTACGGTAAACAGCCGCCATCTTTTTTCCCCGTAGAAGAAGCGCGCGGTGCATGCTGGGATATGTGACGTTTCATTTCCATTTGTGTGTTTATGTAAAGACCCCAAAATGGCTCCTATTAAGTGTGTTGTCTGTCTAATTATAAATAATGCAGACGAGGCGTGTTAACTGAGTTCTCAACGTTTACTCACAGCGTGCTAACTGCCAGCATACAACGCTTCTCAGGGCTACCGCGCATGCTCGTAACTATCATTGCATGCTGGGTAGTGTAGTTGTTATATTTGCTAGCTCATAACAGCACATTGAGAGACACGCTTACGCGCTTAATTCAATACTCGCCGTCATTCCGGGTGGATTGACAAAAGACCTCCAGCCGCTAGATATTGGTGTCAACAGGGCATTCGAAGCTAGACTGCTAACTGCGTGGGAACAATGGATGACAGAAGGCGAACACACCTTCACTAAGACGAGGAGGCAGCGCCAGACGACGCCAACATCTGCCAGTGGATCGTAAATTTGCCCAACTTTTCACTTCGGACACCGAAGACGAAGGATTTACGAATGAAGAATAACTTCAGAAAGTGAGCGCTATGTTTATTTTGTGTGTTGTGACATTAACGTTCGAGCAACATTATGTTGCTATTGCTCTGCACTATTTTGAATTTTACTATGTTTGTGATTGCACATTTGCGTACATTTTGGGAGTGAACAGAGTTGTTAGAACGCTGGTTTTTAATATATTATTAAAGTTTGACTGACCTATCTGACTGTTTTTTTGACATTCCCTTTAGCGCAGCGTAGGTGCGGCTTATAGTCCGGGGCGGCTTATTGGTGGACAAAGTTATGAAATATGCCATTCATTGAAGGTGCGGCTAATAATCCGGTGCGCCTTATAGTGCGGAAAATACGGTACTATACATTACATCTTCTGATAGATTAAAATTTGACACCAATACAAGCATGTTAAAACTCTGCCAGACTCACACATTTGGCTGATGAATATTATCACATCATTTATTCAGAAATAATAAATCACGACAAATAAAGATATACTATGAACATCAACATGTTAGTGTAAAAAAAAAAAAACATTATGGTAACACTTTAGTATGGGGGACATATTCTAAGTAACACATACTTAATTTAGAGCTATTTGGACACTAGGGGAGCATATTAGGGTTAGGGTTACTAATAAGCAATAATTCTGAGGTTATTGAGGGAAGACTCTTAGTTAATGGTTTACTGGTTGTATAATAAGGCCATGGCCATTAATATGACTAATAAGAGCCAATATGTTACTAATTTACCACATAAGATATGTTTTAATTGCCAATGCGTTTTAATTTATTTTTAAATGCGCCAGAAAACAACCTATTTTGTACAATATTGATGTGTTTCAATACGCATTAGTGCGTAAATGTGTTTCTGTATAGTATTTCTCCAGCAACGGTCATGTGGTGACATCAATGATAGTATCATTGAAGTCGGACATCACTGCTATTTAGGCTAGCTCTATGTACCGTATTTTCCGCACCATAAGGCGCCCTGGGTTAAAAGCCGCGCCTTCAATGAACGGCATATTTCAAAACTTTGTCCACCTATAAGCCGCCCGGTGTTGTAAGCCGCATCAACTGCGCTAAAGGGAATGTCAAAAAAACAGTCAGATAGGTCAGTCAAACTTTAATAATATATTAAAAACCAGCGTTCTAACAACTCTGTTCACTCCCAAAATGTACGCAAATGTGCAATCACAAACATAGTAAAATTCAAAATAGTGCAGAGCAATAGCAACATAATGTTGCTCGAACGTTAATGTCACAACACACAAAATAAACATAACGCTCACTTTCTGAAGTTATTCTTCAGTCATAAATCCCTCGAATTATTCTCCTTCGTTGTCCGAATTGAAAAGTTGGGCGAATGTGGGATCCAAAATGTCGTCTGGCACTGTCTCCCTGCCTCCCTGTCTTGGTGAACGTCACGTGTGTTCGCCTTCTGTCATCCACTGTTCCCACGCAGTTAGCAGTCTAGCTTCGAATGCCCTGTTGACACCAATATCTAGCGGCTGGAGGTCTTTTGTCAATCCACCCGGAATGACGGCGAGTATTGAATTAAGCGCGTAAGCGTGTCTCTTAATGTGATGTTATGAGCTAGCAAATATAACAACTACACTACCCAGCATGCAACGATAGTTACGAGCATGCGCGGTAGCCCTGAGAAGCGTTGTATGCTGGCAGTTAGAATGTGGTTATGAGCACGCTGTGAGTAAACGTTGAGAACTCAGTTAACACGCCTCGTCTGCATTATTTATAATTAGACAGACAACACACTTAATAGGAGCCATTTTGGGGTCTTTACATAAACACACAAATGGAAATGAAACGTCACATATCCCAGCATGCACCGCGCGCTTCTTCTACGGGGAAAAAAAGATGGCGGCTGTTTACCGAAGTTGCGAGACCGAAACTTTATGAAAATGAATCTTAATATTTATCCATATATAAAGCGCACAGGGTTATAAGGCGCACTGTCAGCTTTTGAGAAAATTTGTGGTTTTTAGGTGCGCCTTATAGTGCGGAAAATACGGTACATAGTGCATCAGTATGCCTCATTTGTAGGTATATTTCAGCTTATTTAATATCCTTTACTTATGTCCTCTGTATATTTATTTATATTTGCATGTCTCATGACACGTTATCTGTAAATCCATCAGAAGAAGACAGCCCTTTAACTTAGAGACGCTCATCTATCTATACCTTTGGCCATTCTAAGCCAGTGAATTCCAGGACTTATCTCACCCTCTGAGAAGATTCTGTTTTCCTAATTTTTTCCAATGTTGTAAAAATGTGTACAATAAATAATACATTTCAACTTTTCTGTCAATGAAGATTTGTGTCAAGCTGCGACACATAGTCATTTTGATAGTAGGCTGTAACTAATATAGTCACTTCCATCATGTGTTGCCTTCATTATAAGACTTATTTGTATAAGGCTTTTAATTTTTGTGCTCCAGACAGATTTATTTTTTTGTAGTCTACCGTGAGATACAGTCTGGTGTGCCGTGGGAGATTATGTAATTTCACCTAATTGGGTTAAACATATTTTTTTCAAACCAGTAATTATAATCTGCAAATGTGTCGTTGTTGAGTGTCTGTGCTGGTTAGAGCTCGGCAGAGTAACCGTGTAATACTCTTCCATATCAGTAGGTGGCAGCAGACAGCTAATTGCTTTTGTCGGGAACACGTCGTGTGAGACGGTGATGGTTTGTCGTGATCACAATATGCAGAGGACAGCGGGAGGCAGCGTGCAGGGAAAAGGGTATCTAATGCTTAAACCAAAAATAAACAAAAGGCATTGAAGCTTAGGGATGGCTATGCAAAACTAAACTGAAACTGAACTGGCTGCAAAGTAAACAAAAACAGAATGCTGGACGACAGCAAAGACTTACAGCGTGTGGAGCAGACGACGTCCACAAAGTACATCCGTACATAACATGACAATCAGCACCAAAATAGGAGTGCAAGACAATAATTAAAACACTACACACAGGAGAACACCAAAAACCTCAAAATAAGTCACGGTGTGATGTGACAGGTCGTGACAGTACACCTACTTTGAGACAAGAGCTATAGTCATGCATGGTTGGTTATGGTTTGAATCCATATCCAACAATTGCGAGAACGACGTTTTACTGTCAATATCGGCTGCTGAGTTTCTGTTACGCCTGCGTGGCATTGTGATGCCGGAGGTCGTCTTTTCAAGATGCAGAGGGATGTCAGGAAGCGGCTTGCAGGTGAGAATAAATGATTTATTCTGAATGCAGAACAAAATGCTGCGCGGTGCACCACGGCACGGAAAACAAGAGGGTAGTAAAGATGCCAATATCAAAAATGTAAACTATGAGCGAAACTAGGAGCGTAACTTGTTGCGTAGGAGCAAACAAAACCAACAGACCGAATGAGGCCAGCGCGTAAACTAAATAGCCCTCTGATTAGTGCCCGGGCAACAGGTGCGCGTCCGGGACACTAACCAGAGGCAGGTGACTATAATCTGCCGTCATGGCAACAGAAACAAACTCAAGAGGTGCAGAAAAAACACAAGTGACTTGAAAACAAAAACAAAAATATGATCCGGGTAGCGGATCATAACAGTTTCATTGTTTAAAGTTTTCTGCTGGTGGTGCGCCTCGGGATTTTTTCAATGAAAAAAATGTGCCTCGGCTCAGAAAAGGTTGAAAAACACTGGGCTATAGATTGTAGGTTGCCAGCAACAATCCGAGTTGCAAAGACCATACAGTTTCCCAAAAGTCTTTGGTCCTCTTGTAAAAATTCCCTGGTCAAAGACCTTGTTTACAGTGTCGCCAAAGTTGTCACCCATCATTCATCCCAGACTAAACACTCAGAAGTCAGTTTTCCTGTGTTTTGTTTAGTTGACTGACAGCCACTCGTCTCCTGTTCACTTGCATGACTCCATGGAGAAAAAAAGGAATACCTTCACGCTGCGTTAGAAGAAAGGTGGAACGCTTCGGCCATCAGTGTGCTTTCATGCTTGTGTGTGTTTTTGCCAATACCTGTTTGGCAACAACAATGGCGTCTGAGAGGAGAGATTGAAAAGCAGCAAAATCTCGACGTGTTTCTTGGCACCGCTGAATAACCATGAAACGTCGTCAGGAGTAATACTTTGTAGATGACACACTTGCTGGCAGCCACAGGCAATAGATGACGCTGAAGCGTTCAGCTGGTGTTTTTCTTTCATCCTAATTTTGTCTTTTTTGGGCGGCATTTTTTTTTGTCTCTTGGAAAAGTTGAAGGAAAATAATGCACCCAACCATGCTTTGTGTTAGCTGTGTTTACACTCCATGCATCTTGTGTGTCAGTGTTTTCCTGAAGAAAAGTTTGAATCAACTGTAACTACCGTATTTTTCGGAGTATACCGTATTTTCCGCACTATAAGGCGCACCTAAAAACCACACATTTTCTCAAAAGCTGACAGTGCGCCTTATAACCCGGTGCCCTTTATATATGGATTAATATTACGATTCATTTTCATAAAGTTTCGATCTCGCAACTTCGGTAAACAGCCGCCATCTTTTTTCCCGGTAGAACAGGAAGCGCTTCTTCTTCTACGCAAGCAACCGCCAAGGTAAGCACCCGCCCCCATAGAACAGGAAGCGCTTCTTCTTCTACTGTAAGCAACCACCCGCCCCCGGAAGAAAAAGAAGCGCGCGGATATTTCGTTTCATTTCCTTTGTGTGTTTACATCTGTAAAGACCAGACTACAAAATGCACGTACGGTGAATTTTCGCACCACAGGGAATGAGAAGTCGTCCTTCACTGTGGTTCTAGCTTGCCATGCTAATGGCCAGAAACTTCCTCCCATGGTGATATTCAAAAGGAAGACCTTGCCAAAAGAGACCTTTCCAGCCGGCGTCATCATAAAAGCTAACTCGAAGGGATGGATGGATGAAGAAAAGATGAGCGAGTGGTTAAGGGAAGTTTACGCGAAGAGGCCGGGTGGCTTTTTTCACACAGCTCCGTCCATGTTGATATACGACTCTATGCGCGCCCACATCACAGATGGTGTCAAAAAACAAGTGAAGCACACAAATACAACACTCGCCGTCATTCCGGGTGGATTAACCAAAGAACTCCAACCGCTGGATATTGGTGTCAACAGGGCATTCAAATCACGACTGCGAACGGCGTGGGAACAATGGATGACCGAAGGCGAACACACCTTCACTAAAACAGGCAGACAGCGCCGGACGACATACGCCAACATTTGCCAGTGGATCGTAAATGCCTGGGCAGATATTTCGGTCACAACTGTGGTCCGAGCTTTCCGGAAGGCAGGATTCACAGAACTACTGGACAACAACAGCGACACTGACTCCGATGACTTCGACGAGACGGAACCGGCCATTTTGGATCCCACGCTTGCGCAACTTTTCAATTCGGACACCGAAGACGAAGAATTCGAAGGATTTACGAATGAAGAATAACTTCAGAAGGTGAGCGCTATGTTTATTTTGTGTGTTGTGACATTAACGTTCGAGCAACATTATGTTGCTATTGCTCTACACCATTTTGAATTTTACTATGTTTGTGATTGCACATTTGCGTACATTTTGGGACAGAGTTGTTAGAACGCTGGTTTTCAATATATTATTAAAGTTTGACTGAACTATCTGACTGTTTTTTTGACATTCCCTTTAGCGCAGCGTAGGCGCGGCTTATAATCCGGGGCGGCTTATTGGTGGACAAAGTTATGAAATATGCAATTCATTGAAGGTGCGGCTAATAATCCGGTGCGCCTTATAGTGCGGAAAATACGGTAAGTCGCACCTGCTGAAAATGCATAATAAAGAAGGAAAAAAACATATATAAGTCGCATTGGAGTATAAATCGCATTTTTGGGGGAAATGTATTTGTTAAAACCCAACACCAAGAATAGACATTTGAAAGGCAATTTAAAATAAATAAAGAATAGTGAACAACAGGCTGAATAAGTATACAATATATGAGGCATAAATAACCAACTGAGAACGTGCCTGGTATGTTAACGTAACATATTATGGTGAGAGTCATTCAAATAACTATAACATATAGAACATGCTATACGTTTACCAAACAATCTGTCACTCCTAATCGCTAAATCCCATGAAATCTTATACGTCTAGTCTCTTACGTGAATGAGCTAAATAATATTATTTGATATTTTACGGTAATGTGTTAATAATTTCACACATGAGTATAAGTCGCACCCCCGGCCAAACTAGGAAAAAAACTGCGACTTATAGTCCGAAAAATACGGTAATTTCTTTTTTTTACATACTGTATTTTTTTTCCCCGAATTTGATCCATCTACATTATGAAGGCCTGAATGCTAATATGACAATATTAGTGGTAATATTTCCTCCAAACTGCTGGATTGTGTCATATGTTGAATATTTTAGCTAAATATAATTAATTAAATCTAAATCAAAAGTGTGAATTTTGGCCAAAAAAGTAATTTTGTAGTTTCAAGCATTGATTTATCCAAGAGTAAAACATTAGTGTACTTAAATAGTGCAAGTGAGTAATAATATGTGATTTGTCGTGATTTATCGTAATTCAAAAGTGTGATTAATCCGATTTAAAAACAGTCTTTTGTGATTTGTACAAATGCAATCAAGCCCTCATGCAGTTGTTTAATCTGGTTTACTTTTTTAGGGATTAAACCAAACAATACTGTTAGAATATTCATGTATATATATTATCACACAACTTTATGCTTAAGGGCCGTTGCTATAGTTATTAACTGTATTTTTGTATCTGTGCAAAGCTGGCAATGCAAAAGATTGCCAGCCGTCTCGTATCAGTGTTGTGTCCAGACTCGGCCTGCTGACTGCCAAGGCCGAACATCGGGTACCGGGACGCAGACAAAGCAGAGACGGGGTAGTAGCACCAGCGTCAACACATTTGCATATTGTGTCTAACCGGAGTTGGCAAGATTGCCCCCTTCCCTCAGCGACAGCTTCAGTGATGTAACCAGGGACCTCCCAAATAAATAGGGGAAGCACGCGGGCTGGACTTTTAGAACGTAGTTTTGATCTGTAACTAGAACACAGCCCAAAACACGTGTCTCCTCATATGAGCCAAATTGAACTCTGTCTCTGCATGATTCCTTGCTTCTCGTCTGTTTAATAGATGTCATCAGTGTTTAAACCTGGCAAATACAAAAAGTGGAGCGCCAATCAAGAATAAATATATAAAATATTCTGCCAAAAAACAAGAACATTTGATTGACTTATTTAAATCTAATTTCACTTCAGATAAGCAATTTGGTCTAATAGCGGGCTATTTTGATATTTGTTTTCATTTATAAAAAGCGGAAAAAAAAATCATATTTTGTATGAGATTTGTGTTACAAATTACAACGCTTCAAATCAATCTCAGAGATGTCCTATTTTTCTAATTACATAGTCATTTTACTTGCATTTTTACTGTTGATGTTATCGCAACAATACTTTGTGGGCCAACAAAACTCGAGGTGTGGGCTGCAAATGGGCCCCGGGCCTCACTTTGGACACCCCTAATCTAAGATAAGTAAACAAAAAGTAAACATTTTTGATTATATATTCAATTTTATATTTTCACTTCTAAAGTGTGCCCAGATACCATTACAGTGGTTCATTTAACAGCCTTTTGATATACTGAAGTTTGTGTGTGTGTGTGTGTGTGTGTGTGTGTGTGTGTGTGTGTGTGTGTGAGAGAGGCTCCTGGTAGGTTCAACCATGGC
This sequence comes from Nerophis lumbriciformis, assembly GCF_033978685.3. Taxonomy (NCBI): domain Eukaryota; kingdom Metazoa; phylum Chordata; class Actinopteri; order Syngnathiformes; family Syngnathidae; genus Nerophis; species Nerophis lumbriciformis. The sequence goes on from NC_084577.2 coordinate 4,227,902, forward strand.
GGTAAGGTCGAGGGGGAGGTTCCAGACGAAGTGCGATCCAAAAAAAAACCTCAACGGCGGAACTGGCGGAGGATGACGCGTCGCCCCCGGCAGTAAAGGCGGATGAAGGTTAAGGGTGCCTCACTGCCTCCTGGGTGCACCGTGTGTGTTTGGCTACGGGAGTAAACCCCTAACGACAAATCTGTTGTGAAGACCCGCATCAGGCAGCCATCAACAGACCGGTGTGCTGGCAGTCTTCTGCAACTCCTTCCTGCAGAAGGTCGTCATGAGCTTCTCATGCCACTGGAAGACGTAGGGGGGAGCCAAGGTAGTGAGGGTAGTGACTGCGCACCACTTCCTTCACTCTAATCTACTCCTTGCGCAGGCCTGCTCCAAACACCCCCACCCCCTCTCCCACCCCATCCCCTCCCCTCCAAGTCCTGCGGCGATGGAGAAGGGTGGCAGATACAGGTCAGGATGTGACTGGGAGTATCTAGCCCAACTCTGCACGCAGGCGGCGTGGGATAGACGGTCGCTGAGGTACGGGACGGAACAGCGTGTCTCTTCGGCAGCTCCCCACGTGACTGAGCAGCCCCACCCTGCTCACCCTGAGATGGGAAGGGCCTAGAAAATGTGGCCTAAAATGGTCTGTTCCTCCACTCCCGAGCAGCCTACCGCAGCTGCCGGGTCATCCCCCCATGCGGTCGAAAACACAAAAATAAAACCCGACTGACACTCACACTAGCGACTTGGAACGTCCGTACGCTTTTGGATGTGCGTGATGATTCATCTCGTCCCCGCAGAAGAACAGCGTTGGTGGCGCACGAACTGAAGAGGTATAACATCGACATTGCGGCCCTCAGCGAGACCCGCTTCCATGGGGAGGACTCCATAGCCGAGGTGGGAGAAGGATACACTTTCTTCTGGAAAGGGCTTCCGGAAGGCTACCGTCGCCTCCATGGTGTAGGCTTCGCTGTGCGGACCTCCCTACTTCAGAAGCTTCCCGAATCTCCAGTTGGCATTAGCGAAAGGTTGATGACCTGGAGAATACCCCTCACCAATAACCGTTACTGCACCCTCATCAGCGCCTATGCCCCAACACTGATTGCCGACCCTCAATGTAAGGAAGAGTTCTATGCCTCCCTGCACTCCGCCATCAGCAAAACACCACTCACTGACAAGCTCATCCTTCTCGGGGATTTTAACGCAAGAGTGGGCTCGGACAGTGTACTGTGGAGGGAAGTGATGGGTCGGCACGGTGTTGGCAAGCTCAACAACAATGGTCTCCGTCTTCTCACTCTATGTTCTGAGCATCAACTGGTCATCACAAACACCTTGTTCCAACTGAAGAACAAGTACAAAACATCCTGGCAACACACTCGCTCTAAACACTGGCATCTCCTAGATTACATCATCACCCGCCACGCGGATAGGAAGGAGGTGCGCATCACTAGGGCCATGCGTGGAGCTGACTGTTGGACTGACCACCGCCTGATCAGAACAAAGATTGACTTAGAAGTACGTCCTCAACAGAGAAAAACACCACCTTCCAAGAGGCTCAACTGCGATGCACTGAAGTCCACGCACTCCGTCAACCAGCTCAGGAAAAAGGTAGCAGATCAGCTGTTCAAGATTCCTGAAGTGCCACCAGATCTGGACACTGGACCTACCTGGAGCACCCTACGCACTGCCCTCCACCAGGCGGCCGTGGAGTCTATAGGGTACACCAGAAGGCGACATCAAGACTGGTTTGACAATAGTGCGCCAGGAATCTATGACTTGCTTCAGGCAAAACACAAGGCCCTTGCAGCTCACATATCAAACCCTCAATCCACCGTCCTGAAGGCTCAGCTCATCCGCCTCAGAAGTGAAACCCAGCGCACACTCAGAGCCATGGAGAACGACTGGTGGACCCAGAAGGCCCGCGCAATACAACATCACGCAGACACCAACAACTCTCATGCCTTTCTACGACTCCATCAAGTCCATCTATGGCCCACAGAGGAAGAACATCACCCCTGTTAGATCAGCTGATGGCACCACTCTACAAGGACAAACAACAGATCCTGGACAGATGGGCTGAGCACTTCAGGGTACTGCTGAATACCACGAACCCTGTACAGACAGACATACTCTCCCATGCCTGCCCCCTGTAGACTCGCTGGACTCCTCTCCCAGCTTCTCAGAGGTACTCAAGGCCATCAAGGGTCTAAAAAACAACAAGAGCCCAGGCCTTGACGAGATCCCGGGAGAAATCTTGAAGCACGGTGGATATCTCCTGCACCGCAGAATGCACCAGCTGATCACTGCCATCTGGTCGTCTGAAGTCATCCCGCAAGATTGGAAGGATGCTAACATCATAACGATCTATAAGCGCAAAGGCGACAAAGCAGACTGCGGCAACAGCAGAGGTATCTCCCTACCATCCGCAGCTGGGAAGGTGCTAGCAAGGATCATGTTACATCGAGTAGCAACTCATGTAACCGAAAACATCCTGCCCGAATCTCAATGCGGCTTTAGACGTGATCGGAGCACCGCAGACATGATCTTTGTTGCCAGACAGGTACAGGAAAAATGCAGAGAACACCGCAAAGACCTGTACATTGCATTCATTGACCTGTCCAAGGCCTTCGATACAGTAAACCGGGACTTGCTGTGGGAAGTACTTGGAAAACTAGGTGTACCAGCAAAGTTCTGCAACCTATTGCGACAGCTACATGATGGCATGCAGGCCTGTGTGAGCAACGGCGGCCAACAATCCCCATTTTTCAGTGTGGATGTGGGGGTCAAGCAAGGGTGTGTCCTTGCCCCAACCATATTCAACATGTTCATTTCCACTGTCACCCTCCTGTCCCATAAACACCTGAACCCCACAGATGGGATTCAGATACAATACCGGCTGGATGGTAACCTTTTTAACATCCGTCGCCTCCAAGCCACCACTAAACTCACCACCCAGCATATTCTGGAACTACAGTATGCAGATGACTGCGCTGTACTTGCACACTCACCAGAGTCTCTCCAGCGCGCACTGAATGTGGTAGCCTCCATCTACAGTGCCATTGGTCTTCAGATAAACACCAAGAAAACACAAATACTCGTGCAGGAGTTTACCCCCCAGCCAAATACGCCGATCTTCACCCTTGACGGGCACCCATTAGCCACCGTCCCCCACTTCACCTACCTCGGTAGCACCCTGTCACCATCCTGCACCATTGACGATGACGTCCAGGCCCGTATTGGTCTGGCCTCTGCTGCCTTTGGAAGGCTACGGTCCAGGGTTTTCCTAAACAGGAATCTAACCATCTCCACCAAGACAGCCGTGTATAAGGCAGTCTGCCTCTCCACGCTGCTCTATAGTTCTGAAACCTGGACACCCTACCAGAGGCACATCCAGAGTCTCGAGGCCTTCCACATCCGCTGCCTCCAAAGGATCTTAGGTCTGACCTGGGAAGACAGGGTGCTCTACACTGAAATTTATGACCGGACCAACACACCCAGCATCACAGCACTCCTTGGCCAAAAACATCTAAGATGGGTCGGACATGTGATCCGTATGCCAGCCCACCGCCTACCCCGTCAGATATTGTATGGCCAGCTTTCAGTCGGTCAAAGGTCTGCCGGGGGCAAGAAAAAACAGTACAAGGACCACATTAAAACTCTCCTGAAAAAGTGTGACATCAAACCACCAGCACTGGAGTCCCTGGCTGCTGACCGCCAGACCTGGAGCTCTACCTGCCACCAGGGAATCACTCATCTTCAGGAGAAGTTCACAGAGCGGAGAGCACAGCGGCGTGCACAAAGACACCAACGTGCCACAGCACCAGCGACCATCACTGCTGCCTTCCCCTGCCCCTCCTGTGACAAAGTCTGCGGATCACGCATAGGCCTGAGCAGCCACCTGGCTATGCACAGGCGAAAGGCACAACAATAACCAATCCAATACTTCGTTTGGAGCAACGTCATCATCGACATCGATGGACTGCCGTAAGCAAAGTGTGAGAGAGAGATAATAAGAGACATTATGAAGGCCTGATGCTAATACGACAATATTAATGGGAATATTTCCTCCAAACTGCTGGATTGTGTCATATGTTGAATATTTTAGCGATATATAACAACTGAAATCAAATTCAAAAGTGTAAATTTTGGCCAAAAAAGCAATTTTCGAATGAACAACTTGTAGTTTCAAGCATTGATTTATCTAAGAGTAAAATATTAGCATACTTAAATAATGCAAGTGAGTAATAATATGTGATTTGTCGTGATTGATTGTAATTCAAAAGTGTGATTAATCCGATTTAAAAACAATTTTTTGTCAACACAAATTCAATCAAGACCTCATGGAGTTATTTAATTTGGGTTACTTTTTTAGGGATTAAACCAAACAATACAAAAAGTGGAGCTCCAATGAAAAATAAATATATGAAATAATTTGACAAAAAAACAAGAACATTTGATTGACTTATTTAAATCTAATTTCACTTCAGATAAGCAAATTGGTCTAATAGCGGGCCATTTTGATATTTGTTTTATTTTACAAAAAGTGCAAAAAAATAATATGTTGTATGAGATTTGTGTTACAAATTACAACGCTTAAAGGCTTACTGAAATGCGATTTTCTTATTTAAACGGGGATAGCAGGTCCATTCTATGTGTCATACTTGATCATTTTGCGATATTGCCATATTTTTGCTGAAAGGATTTAGTAGAGAACATCGACGATAAAGTTCGCAACTTTTGGTCGCTGATAAAAAAGCCTTGCCTGTACCGGAAGTAGCAGACGATATGTGCGTGATGTCACAGGTTGTGGAGCTCCTCGCGAGAGCGATTCGGACCGAGAAAGCGACGATTTCCCCATTAATTTGAGCGAGGAAGAAAGATTTGTGGATGAGGAAAGTGAGAGTGAAGGACTAGAGGGCAGTGGGAGCGATTCAGATAGGGAAGATGCTGTGAGAGGCGGGTGGGACCTGATATTCAGCTGGGAATGACTAAAACAGTAAATAAACACAAGAAGCCACAACACAACCAGGCTTATATTTAATATGCCACAAATTAATCCCGCATAACAAACACCTCCCCCCTCCCGTCCATATAACCCGCCAATACAACTCAAACACCTGCACAACACACTCAATCCAATCCAATCCAATCCACTTTAATTATATAGCACATTTAAACATCAAAATGTTTCCAAAGCAATCCCACAGTCCAAAGTACTGTTCACCTCCCCAAAGTTCATACAGCACATATATTTCCCCAAAGGCCCCAAAGTTACGTACGTGACATGCACATAGCGGCACGCACGTACGGGCAAGCGATCAAATGTTTGGAAGCCGCAGCTGCATGCGTACTCACGGTACCGTGTCTGCGTATCCAACTCAAAGTCCTCCTGGTAAGAGTCTCTGTTGTCCCAGTTCTCCACAGGCCAATGGTAAAGCTTGACGGTCATCTTCCGGGAATGTAAACAATGAAACACCGGTTGTGTTTGTGTTGCTGCAGTCGGCCGCAATACACCGGTTCCCACCTACAGCTTTCTTCTTTGCTGTCTCCATTGTTCATTGAACAAATTGCAAAAGATTCACCAACACAGATGTCCAGAATACTGTGGAATTTTGCGATGAAAACAGACGACTTAATAGCTGGCCACCATGCTGTCCCAAAATGTCCTCCACAATCCGTGACGTCATGCGCAGACGTCATCATACCAAGACGTTTTCAGCAGGATATTTCGCGCAAAATTTAAAATTTCACTTTAGTAAGCTAACCCGGCCGTATTGGCATGTGTTGCAATGTTAAGATTCCATCATTGATATATAAACTATCAGACTGCGTGGTCGGTAGTAGTGGGTTTCAGTAGGCCTTTAAAATCAATTTCAAAGATTTCCTCTTTTTCTAATGGCATAGTCATTGTACTTTTTACTGTTGATTTCATTGCAACAATACTTTGTGGGCCAACAAAACTCGAGGCTACAAATGGCCCCCGGGCCTCACTTTGGACACCACCCTTTCTCACTGGCACTCATCGAGGGCGGACGCTCCCCTTTCCTCTCCCTTATCTCTCCTGCTTGCTTCTTTGTCTTAGCTTGTCTTAACTTTCTTTCTTGTTGCCTCTATTTGCACTGCTCTCCAAATCTAAACATTGGAACCATTTAACTGGCTTTAATGAAATTGACAAGATCTTAGGTTTGGGGGAAACCTGCTTGTCGTGACGGAGCGGTTGTTGCTGGACACACGACGGACTATTGGGAGAAGAAGGAGTGCCGCGTGCCTGGCGACCCTGTCAGTCGAGGACTTGAAGATATCCACCTATTCACCTATGGAGTAACTGATTGGAGTAAGTGTTGCTCTGGTTAATGGACAAATTGGAAGTTGCTGGCAGTCTTCAAAGTACCCCAAAGCTGCCACAAATGATTGGAGGATGCGGGAAGAACTGTGGACACTCTTGTGATTTGGATAACATCGGACTGTCTGCCCCGCAGGATGAATTTGAGGACCAGTCATAGACAATTTAGAGTGAAAATCCATCCATCCATCCATCTTCTTCCGCTTATCCGAGGTTGGGTCGCGGGGGCAGCAGCCTAAGCAGGGAAGCCCAGACTTCCCTCTCCCCAGCCACTTCGTCCAGCTCCTCCCGGGGGATCCCGAGGCGTTCCCAGGCCAGCCGGGAGACATAGTCTTCCCAACGTGTCCTGGGTCTTCCTCGTGGCCTCCTACCGGTCGGACATGCCCTAAACACCTCCTTAGGGAGGCGCTCGGGTGGCATCCTGACCAGATGCCCGAACCACCTCATCTGGCTCCTCTCGATGCGGAGGAGCAGCGGCTTTACTTTGAGCTCCCCCCGGATGACAGAGCTTCTCACCCTATCTCTAAGGGAGAGCCCCGCCACCCGGCGGAGGAAACTCATTTCGGCCGCTTGTACCCGTGATCTTGTCCTTTCTGTCATAACCCAAAGCTCATGAACATAGGTGAGGATGGGAACGTAGATCGACCGGTAAATTGAGAGCTTTGCCTTCCGGCTCAGCTCCTTCTTCACCACAACGGATCGATACAGCGTCCGCATTACTGAAGATGCCGCACCGATCCGCCTGTCGATCTCACGATCCACTCTTCCCTCACTCGTGAACAAGACTCCGAGGTACTTGAACTTCTCCACTTGGGGCAAGATCTCCTCCCCAACCCGGAGATGGCACTCCACCCTTTTCCGGGCGAGAACCATGGACTCGGACTTGGAGGTGCTGATTCTCATCCCAGTCGCTTCACACTCAGCTGCGAACCGATCCAGTGAGAGCTGAAGATCCTGGCCAGATGAAGCCATCAGGACCAAATCATCTGCAAAAAGCAGAGACCTAATCCTGCAGCCACCAAACCGGATCCCCTCAACGCCTTGACTGCGCCTAGAAATTCTGTCCATAAAAGTTATGAACAGAATCGGTGACAAAGGGCAGCCTTGGCGGAGTCCAACCCTCACCGGAAACGTGTCCGACTTACTGCCGGCAATGCGAACCAAGCTCTGACACTGATCACACAGGGAGCGGACCGCCACAATCAGACAGTCCGAAACCCCATACTCTCTGAGCACTCCCCACAGGACTTCCCGAGGGACACGGTCGAATGCCTTCTCCAAGTCCACAAAGCACATGTAGACTGGTTGGGCAAACTCCCATGCACCCTCAAGGACCCTGCCGAGAGTATAGAGCTGGTCCACAGTTCCACGACCAGGACGAAAACCACACTGTTCCTCCTGAATCCGAGGTTCGACTATCCGGCGTAGCCTCCTCTCCAGTACACCTGAATAGACCTTCCCGGGAAGGCTGAGGAGTTTAGAGTGAAAAGCAAATGTTATTTTCACTCGCATACAAAACATTCTAACTTGGATTGTTTCCCAGGCTTTGAGACTCTCCCGAAGGTCTCTCATGGACACAAACCTGTTATTGCTGACTTTGGACTGACTGGCAAGAACACCAAGGTCGCGGAACAGAGACACGCGGCAGGCTTACACACACACATGCATCCACGAAAAATATACGCCACACATACATACCCAATGTCCTTGACACAAATCCCTTAGGGGTGATGGACGGATGGGCAGCGCCTGAAGAGCTGCAGCCTACCAACGTAGCCCCCACTCCCTCCCCTCTGTTGCAAGTCTCGAGATGTATGTTGTAATATGTATATGTGCTTTGCTATGGAGGTTTTTTCCCACTCCAGACTTGGCCCCTTTAGGAGCCCAGTCTAGATTGTATTTTTTTACTCATTCTCCCCCAGCGTTGACCTTTTTCCAATCTTTTGCGGGGCGCCTTGTGGCGACCCATCATTGTTCCTGTTCTGTAACCCTGTACACTGTTTGTTTGTCTAATCTTGAACGGGTTTGTGCTGAAAACAAAGTATTGTTGTACTTGTGCAATGACAATAAAGACCTACCTTTCTACCTAATCCATAATTGCCAACCTTGAGACCTTGGAATTCGGGAGATTGAGGTGGGCGGGGCCGGGGTTAAGGGGGGAGGAGTATGTTTATAGCTAGAATTCACTGACATTCAAGTATTTCTCATATATATATATATATATATAAAAGAAATACTTGACTTTTAGTGAATTCTAGCTATATATATATATATATATTTATTTTATTTTATATATATATATATATATATATATATATATATATATATATATATATATATATATATATATATATATATATATATAAATAAAACAAATACTTGAATTTCAGTGTTCATTTATTTATACATATACACACATAACACTCCTCTACTCATTGTTGTATTTGAAAGTGCAATGTTTTGCAGCCAGAAGCACAGCCTTTGAAGGAGCATAGGTATGGGCAGCATCTGTGAAATTTAATTTGCAGGAGAGGAGTGAGTTTAGGGTTGAATTGTTCATCCTCGTTCTATTCTCTGTCACTCGTCGCCACCATGACTGTCTCTTCTTCGTTCTTCTGCTGCTTCGTCTCCTTCTTGTTGTGTGCGCAGTTGTGCACTCTCCAAAAGCCGCAGATGTAATGACGTGACTGGGCCGGCACGCTGTTTATATGGAGAAAAAGCGGACGTGACGACAGGCTGTCCTCACTCAGGTCCGCATGGACCTGGAGGGGGCGTGCCTGTTGTCCGGCTGGAAATCGGGAGAAATTCGGGAGAATGGTTGTCCCGGGAGATTTTCGGGAGAGGCACTACCCGGAAAATTCGGAAGGTTTGGCAATTATGACCTAATTTAAGATAAGTCAACAAAAAGTAAACATTTTTGATTATATATTCAATTTTATATTTTCCCTTGTAAGGTGCACCCAGATATCATAACAGTAGTTCATTTAACAGTCTTTTGATACACTGAAGTGTGTGTGTGTGTGTGTGTGTGTGTGTGTGTGTGTGTGTGTGTGTGTGTGTGTGTTCTTGTATTTCTACCCTTCTTGAGACATCAACAAGGAAAAGTACCTTCCATATGAAGACCGGTGAACAAGTTAGGACTCAAATCATGGTACCAATAGGGAAAACCATTGCATCTAATAGAGAATGTCTCATTTGCACCCCTGGTGGTGAAATCCATCAAAATTAGGGTGGTCCCAAAAAAATGGGATTTTTCAAATTGACTGTGTCTCGGTTTTGAAAGTGCTCTTCCTCTGGTCAACATATGAAATAACAAGTGTGTGTAAAAACTTGAAGTGCTCGCACTCTGGCCAACATATGTAATAACACGTGTGTGTAAGAAATTGAAATATGCCCCCTTGGACCAAAACTAATTTAAAAAAAATCTATAAATATGTATATAGAGACATGAAGTAAATACCGTATTTTCCGCACTATAAGGCGCACCGGATTATTAGCCGCACCTTCAATGAATTACATATTTCATAACTTTGTCCACCAATAAGCCGCCCCGGACTATAAGCCGCGCCTACGCTGCGCTAAAGGGAATGTCAAAAAAACAGTCAGATAGTTCAGTCAAACTTTAATAATATATTGAAAACCAGCGTTCTAACAACTCTGTCCCAAAATGTACAAATGTGCAATCACAAACATAGTAAAATTCAAAATGGTGTAGAGCAATAGCAACATAATGTTGCTCGAACGTTAATGTCACAACACACAAAATAAACATAGCGCTCACTTTCTGAAGTTATTCTTCATTCGTAAATCCTTCGAATTCTTCGTCTTCGGTGTCCGAATTGAAAAGTTGCGCAAGCGTGGGATCCAAAATGGCCGGTTCCGTCTCGTCGAAGTCATCGGAGTCAGTGTCGCTGTTGTTGTCCAGTAGTTCTGTGAATCCTGCCTTCCGGAAAGCTCGGACCACAGTTGTGACCGAAATATCTGCCCAGGCCTTTACGATCCACTGGCAAATGTTGGCGTATGTCGTCCGGCGCTGTCTGCCCGTCTTAGTGAAGGTGTGTTCGCCTTCGGTCATCCATTGTTCCCACGCCGTTCGCAGTCGTGATTTGAATGCCCTGTTGACACCAATATCCAGCGGTTGGAGTTCTTTGGTTAATCCACCCGGAATGACGGCGAGTGTTGTATTTGTGTGCTTCACTTGTTTTTTGACACCATCTGTGATGTGGGCGCGCATAGAGTCGTATATCAACATGGACGGAGCTGTGTGAAAAAAGCCACCCGGCCTCTTCGCGTAAACTTCCCTTAACCACTCGCTCATCTTTTCTTCATCCATCCATCCCTTCGAGTTAGCTTTTATGATGACGCCGGCTGGAAAGGTCTCTTTTGGCAAGGTCTTCCTTTTGAATATCACCATGGGTGGAAGTTTCTGGCCATTAGCATGGCAAGCTAGAACCACAGTGAAGGACGACTTCTCATTCCCTGTGGTGCGAATATTCACCGTACGTGCTCCCGTTGTATCAACAGTGCGGTTCACAGGAATATCAAAAGTCAGTGGAACCTCGTCCATGTTGATAATGTTCTCTGGCCGGATCTTTTTTTCCGCTATCTTGTTTTTACAATATGCACGGAAAGTAGCCAGCTTTTCTTTAAAGTCGTTAGGCAGTTGCTGTGAAATAGTGGTCCGTGTGCGGATGGAGAGATTGCGTCTTTTCATAAACCGGAAACACCAAGAAGCACCACCTTTAAAATCATCCAGGTGAAGTTCGCTTGCTAGCGTTGTTGCCTTCATTCGAATAGTGATGGTGCTGACACTTCTGCTTGCTGCTCTCTGCTCAACAACCCACTGTTCGAGTTCGTCCTCCAACAGTTGCCATCTTGCTTTGTTCCCTCGGAAACTCTGTTTTGTCTTCTTTACCTGGCGCAGGTCATCTTCTTGCTTCCTCCACCTACGCACCATTGATTCATTTATGTTATATTCTCTTGCTGCTGCTCTATTTCCGTGTTCTTCGGCATGACTTATTGCCTTAAGTTTAAATTCTGCGTTATAAGCGTGTCGCTTAGTAGGAGCCATTTTGTAGTCTGGTCTTTACAGATGTAAACACACAAAGGAAATTAAACGAAATATCCGTGCGCTTCTTTTTCTTCCGGGGGCGGGTGGTTGCTTACAGTAGAAGAAGAAGCGCTTCCTGTTCTATGGGGGCGGGTGCTTACCTTGGCGGTTGCTTGCGTAGAAGAAGAAGCGCTTCCTCTTCTACGGGGAAAAAAGATGGCGGCTGTTTACCGAAGTTGCGAGATCGAAACTTTATGAAAATGAATCGTAATAAAGCGCACCGGGTTATAAGGCGCACTGTCAGCTTTTGAGAAAATTTGTGGTTTTTAGGTGCGCCTTATAGTGCGGAAAATACGGTAATGAAGATTAAAAACCCATCCATTCATCCATTTTCTACCGTTTGCCTTACCTTTTTTATATTTGCATAGTATGTAGATATTATTAATGTTGTAAATACAAATCTTTATATATCTAGATGGGATCCTAAAGAGGTAGGCATTTTTCGGAGGTCTCAAGAAGGTAAGAAATACAAGAACGGCGTGGCGCTGTTGGGAGAGTGGCCGTGCAAGCAACCTGAGGGTTCCTGGTTCGATCCCCACATTCTACCAACCTCGTCTCGTCTGTTGTGTCCTTGAACAAGACACTTCAACCTTGCTCCTGATGGGTCGTGGTTAGCGCTTTGCATGGCAGCTCCCACCATCAGTGTGTGAATGTGGAAATAGTGTCAAAGCGCTTTGAGTACCTTGAAGGTAGAAAAGCGCTATACAAGTATAACCCCATTTACCAAGAATGTGTGTGTGTGGGCGTGTG